>NC_133652.1:187562431-187837789 GCF_009905375.1 Apium graveolens | reverse complement strand
TATCTCAAAGAGACCATGGATGAGGCTGTAAGGAGAAACATGGCTATTATTTTTAGAGAGGGAAAGAGCATATGTGTGATGCAAGGACATCCCAAATTCTCAATAGCCAAGAAGGAAGAAACCAAAAGGTTGAAGAAAGAAGCCAAACAGCTAAAGGCTGACAAAAGAGCACAAGTAAAGCTTGAAAAACAGCTAGAGTCAAGTCAGGCTGAAGATCAGAAAGAAATTGAAGACAAAGGTGAAGATGAAGCTATGGGGGACATGGTTGGTACTGAGATGGAGGAAAGAAGTAAGGAAGAATGGCAGAAAGGGAAAAGAAAGAAGGTCAATGCAAAGAGAAAGAAGGTAGATAAGACTGAAGAAACCCAATCAATATCCAAACCACTACCCTCTATTCCTGAACCCATTGTACCTGACCCCTTCATGAACATTCATGGTGAAACAATCATTCCCAAGGAGGAACCAATTGATTGGGACACCATCAAATTGCCCACCTTCCTAGCCTCTTCTCCACCATCAAAGAAGCAGAAAAGAAGAATCAAATCAACACCCTCTAAAGCCTCAATCAAATTCACACAGAAGCCTAAGTCCAAACCTCAAAACTCTAAAGATGATTATGTTCACATCTGTGACATAAAAGAATTTTCAGACATTGAACTCTATCTGGATGAGCTGGAGGATGTAAGGGGAATAGCTGCCTACAGACAGCTACCAGAAAGACTAGTGTTCAAATACAAAGGAGCTGGGGAAAGAACATGGCCTCTTCACAGAATTCTGAATGAAGGCTACACTACCTTGATTAGAGTCTACTCAGCCATACATAAGGACTCTGGCTTTACCAGAACTGCCAGGACTGAGATTCTCAACAAGATTGCCAACATAAGGAAAACTTGGAGGGAGCCCAATGCTTTGCCTAAAACTTTACTCATTCCAGAGAGAGGTATTACAATTCACAAATCACCTCATTGGTCGATGGAGTTCAGAGACAACAAAGGAGTCAGAAGATTTTTCAGAATTGAAGATCAGCTAAAGATTGCCAGTAATGAAACTCTCAAGGATATGTAATCTAAGTTAGATATCAATGAAGAAGATGAAGCTGAATTCTACAGACAACTTCAACTTCAAATAGAGGAGAATGACAGGAGGCTAGGAAAGAAAACCAGGGATCAAAGGAAAAGAAAGTAATTTGCTCAAGCTAAAGGAGCAACCTTGGAAACAATGTATTTCTTCAATTTCATCTCAGCATATACACTTTTGCAGCACTTTTGAATTTCTGCTTAGTTACAGTTTATATATTTGTTAAGTGTTTTGTTATCATCAAGCTAAACCCAAATTTATGCCTACAGTTCTAGTAGACATAAATAGGGGGAGATTGTTAGGAATATGTGTATTAGTTTGATGATAAGTTCAGCAAAACACTTAAGTAGAAATCTAGTGTTTGTAGCCTCAACGGATAAGACCATCTTGGCTATCCATTGAAGGAGTAGCCTTACTTAGCAATAAGTTTGGTATTGTAGCACATCTCACTCTCTGGTTTCAAGCTGTAATTCTTAGATGTTGTTAGGAGATAATCAGTCATGTTGACTACTAATGGATGTACAAGTAGGAGGGCTAATTATAAATATTTCATGCCTTGTAATTTTGTATAAGTGAAGAAGTGTCAACTGATATTGAAGACCTTCAACGGATAAGAAACTAAGCTTCAACGGATGTCTCTAACGCTTCAACGGATAAGTGCTTCAATGGATAAAGCTTCAACTGCTAGAGCATCAACGGATAAAGCCATCAACGGATGAAAGCTTCAACGGATGCACTGCTAGAGCATCAACGGATAAAGCCATCAACGGATGAAAGCTTCAACGGATGCTCAGTCTCATAGCAGTTGATAGTGACAGTTAACAAAGCTGACAGAGGCACATGGATTGAGAGAGATGTGGTAGCCTATTTCAGGAACAGCAGAAAAAGCAGTCGTTTTTAGTCTGGTTCAAAATGGAAAGTCAACAGATAATTCCATATTACACTGGATAAAAATGGAACAGAAACAAGTGGAGAACTATTGTCTTATTGTACTTTATCTTTGTCTTCACTTGTAAACTTGGTGTTATATAAACCAAGTAGTAGCTAGTAATTAGATATGAATTTTCCCTGAGCTGTTTAGAAATATCAAGAGAGAAAATCATCTAGTTTGTACTAGGAACCAGCTGTGATTTTGAATCACAGATTTTCTGAAATAACACATCTCTGGTGGAACAACAAATCCACCAGAAAAGTTTTTAAGTTCTTTGTGTTCATTTCATTTGTGCTTAAATATATATCTGTCTGCATCAGCTCCAAGCAATTCACACACATTTGATCACTCAAACACTTAGTCTTACAAATTGCTCAAAACTTGAAAAAGTTTTGAGATTTACATTCAACCCCCCCTTCTGTAAATCTCATTGTTAGTCCACTGGGAATAACAAACACATATACCACTTAACACATAATTCACAGAATAAATACTGAACATGCATAATATTTATTTATTAGCAAAAATAATTACACGATATATCCCAGATATTACATCATTTCCCCTTAAAAGGATTCTGTCCTCAGAATCTCCTAAGAAAACAAATGAGGGTAATTCTCTCTCATATCACTTTTTAACTCCCAAGTTGATTCTTCAACCTTTGGGTTTCTCCTTAGTACTCTTACTAACTTTACCACTATTTCTTAACGCTTTCTCTTTTTCTTCTAGAATCTCTATTGGACTCTCAATGTACGACAAATCTGCTTTAAGTTCTATTGGCTCGTATTCGATTACATGCCTGGAGTCTGGATTATACTTCTTATGCATCGATACGTGAAAAGCATGGTGAATGTGCTCCATGTACGGGGGTAACGCCAACTCGTAAGCTACTTTTCCAACACGCTTTAGAATCTCAAAAGGTCCGACATATCTAGGGCTCAGTTTTCCTTTCTTCCCAAATCTTGTCAATCCCTTCCACGGCGATACTTTTAGCAATACTAGATTTCCTTCTTCGAATTCCATATCCTTCTTTGATCGATCTGTGTACTTTCTTTGACGGTCTTGTGCTGCTATTAATCTCTTCTGGATAACTTTAACAACTTCCTTTGTCTTTTGCACCAATTTAGGTCCAAGTATTTTGTGTTCTCTTACTTCATCCCAATATACGGGAGATCGACATTTACGTCCATAAAGAGCTTAATAGGGTGGCATCCCAATACTGGCATGACAACTGTTGTTGTAAGCAAACTCTACCAAAGGTAAATGCTCATCCCAATTTCCTTTGAAATCAATAGCACAAATGTGTAACATGTCTTCAATTGTCTGAATCGTTCGTTCACTTTGGCCGTCCGTCTGTGGATGGTAAGCCGTACTCATATTCAGTCTCGTTTCTAAACATTCTTGAAAACTTTTCCAAAATCTTGAATTAAATATCGGATCTCGATCGGATACGATAGACACAGGAACTCCATGACGAACTACGATTTCTTTCAGGTACATATGGACTAACTTTTCTAGTGAAAATCTTTCATTTATAGGCAAAAAATGAGCTGATTTGGTATGTTTTTCCACTATAACCCAAATGGCATCGTGATTGGATTTTGTCCTTGGTAATCCGACTATGAAATCCATGGCAATGTGCTCCCACTTCCACTCTGGAATCTCTAATGGCTGTAACAATCCACTTGGTCTCTGATGCTCTGCTTTAACTCTCTGACATGTATAACATCTAATAACCCATTCTGCAATCTCCCTCTTCATATCTGGCCACCAATAATTTTCCTTTAAATCTCTGTACATCTTTGTACCTCTGGGTGGATTGAATACCTTGAATTATGAGCTTCCTGTAAAATTTCATTCTTCAACTCCGTTACTGGTGGAATCCAAATTGTAGAAGAAAACCTAAGAATACATTGATCATCTTTTTGCGTGCACAACTCCTCACCTACCAAAAGATTAATGTCCTGATCCATTATCTCCTCTTGACACTTCCTTATCTTATCTAACAACTTCGGCCGGAAAGTCATACTATACACTTTTGCTTCATCAGGCTTGCAAACTCTAATCTCCAATTCCAATTTCTGAAATTCCTTGTATATCTCCTCGGGTACTGACAACACATTCAACTTCTCTTTTCGACTTAACGCATCTGCCACAACATTTACTTTACCGGGATGATAGTTAATCGTGCAGTCATAATCCTTAATTAGTTCTAACCATCTTCTCTGTCTCATATTAAGCTCCTTTTGTGTGAATATGTACTTTAAACTTTTGTGATCGGTATAAATCTCGCATTTTTCTTCATATAGATAATGTCTCCAAACTTTTAAAGCGAATACTATGGCTGCTAGCTCTAAATCATGAGTAGGATACTTTTGTTCTTGTGGTTTCAGTTGCCTTGACGAATATGCAATAACCTTATCGTGGTACATTAGAACACATCTTAGTCCTTTATGAGAAGCATCGCTATAGATTACGAAATTCCCTTGGTCATCTGGAAGTGACAAAACAACTGTTGTAATTAATCTTTGCTTCAATTCCTGAAAACTTTCTTCACATTTGTCATTCCATATAAACTTTTCATTCTTCCGTATAAGCTTTGTCAATGGTGTTGCAATCCTTAAGAAGTTTTGAACAAATCGCCGATAATATCCCGCTAATCCCAAGAAACTTCTTACTTCTGTCGGTGTTTTTGACCTTTCCCAATTTGTAATTGCTTCAATCTTCACTAGGTCCACTTTGATCCCTTCATTGCAGACTATGTGTCCTAAGAACTGAACTTCCTATAGCCAAAACTCACACTTTGAGAATTTAGCATATAACTTTTTCTTCCTTAAAATCTCCAAAGTTGTCCTTAAATGTTCTGCATGATCCTCTTCTGTCCTTGAATAGATCAAAATATCATCTATAAACACAATAACAAACTTGTCCAAGTATTCCTTGAAAATCCTGTTTATTAGGTCCATGAATGCTTCCGGGGCATTGGTTAATCCAAAAGACATCACTAAATATTCATAATGTCCGTACCTTGTTCTGAAAGCTGTCTTTGGTATATCTTCTGGCTTGATCTTTAGTTGGTGATATCCCGATCTCAAATAAAATCTGGGAGAAGTACTTGGCTCCTTTCAATTGGTCAAACAAATCATCAATTCTAGGCAACAAATACTTGTTCTTGATTGTAAGCTTGTTGAGCTCCCGATAATCGATGCACAGTCTCATGCTTCCATCCTTCTTCTTGACAAATAGCACTGGTGCACCCCATGGGGATACACTGGGTCTGATTACTCCTTTCTCTAACAACTCTTGTAATTGTTTTTCTAGTTCATCTCGACGGGCACCATTCTGTACGGGGCCTTGGATACTGGTTCCGTTCTAGGTGCTAAGTCGATCGTAAACTTAATTTCTCTATCTGGAGGAAGTCCTGGTAACTCATCGGGAAATACGTCTGGAAATTCATTGACTACCGGAATATCTTCAAGTTTTGCGGGCTCCTGACTTTTTTCAATTACATATGCAATAAAATGCTCGCATCCTTGTCGTAGTAACCTTTTGGCTTGAATCGCCATTAAGAACTTCTTTGCTTGCTTCTGGCCCTTAAACGTTACTATCCTTTCATCTGGTGTCTTCACCATTACCTTCTTATTTCGACAATCTATCTGGGCATCGTGCTTAGATAACCAATCCATTTCTAAGATAACGTCAAACTCTCCTAGCTTAAATGGTACCAAATCCACACAGGACTTATTACCAGAAATCTCAATCTCATAATTCCCACAAACTTGATTAACAGATATACCCTCTTAATTTGCTAATTCCACAGTCATTATTTCATTTAAATACTCAACTAGACAATTTAACTTACTAATAAAATCTTGAGAAATAAAGGATCGATTTGCTCCCGAATCTATTAACACTTTGGCACATAAAGAATTCACATTAAGCGTACCTGCCACGACATCGGTATCCTAGATAGCATCCTTCACAGACATATCAAAAACTCTAGCCCTTGGAGTCTCATTCACTTTTGGAGTAGATCCCATAATTCTCAATGCATTACTGACTGGGGCTGGTGTCTTGCAATCCCTGACTATGTGTCCGGGCTTTCTACATTTAAAGCATGTAAATCCAATAGCTGGAACCTTAATTGCTAGATTCCGGGTAGGCTGATTTTTGTTCACTGGCTCTCTTGCTGGCTGATTGCGGCACTCCCTCGAATAGTGCCCTTTATGATTACACTTGAAACAAACCACGTTCAACTTATTACAAACTCCTCCGTGTTTCTTCCCACATACTTGACAATCTAGAAAAGTTAGCCTCAACTGATTCGGCTGATTCACATTGACTTGATGGTTGCTCTGACCTCCGTCGCCTACATTCTGTTTCTTGACATTGAAATTTCTTCCTGGCTGAAATTTTCCTTTATTAAAACTTGGAAACTTCCCTGGTTGTGACTGTCCTTCATTCCCTTCAAACTTTCTCTTTCTACTTTCCTTTTCTTTCTATGACATCCCGCTCTCAGTTTCTGCAATCATGGCCTTCTGTACAACTCCTGCATTGGTATCCAATTCAAATATGGCTACCTTCCCTCAAATCCATGGCTTAAGACCTTGCTAGAATCTCTTGGCCTTCTTCCTGTCAGTATCCACATATGATGGCACATACCTTGACAACTCTTCAAACTTACTCTCATTATCAGCTATTGACATACTTCCTTGCTTTTGTTCCAAAAACTTCAACTCCATCTGGTCCTGAACAAACTGAGGAAAATAGTTTTCTAAAAACAATTCTTTGAACCTCTCCCAAGTAATAGCATCTGTACCTTCCAATATCTTCACAGTTTCCCACCAATAGGTGGCCTCATTCTTCAAATAATAACTTAAAAACTCAACCTTCTGTTCTTCCTTTACCTTAACTAAAGCAAATGATTTTTCTATTTCCTTAGCCAAACATTCGCTTCAATTGCATCTAAGGAACCCTTGAATTCTGGTGGGTTCACCGCCTGGAAAGTTTTAAAAGTTACTTGGGGGTTGGCCCGTCTTTGTTGCTGTTGAGTCAGGTGAACTGTTTGTTGAGCCAAGATTAGAAGAACATGGGCTACTGATGGGTCTATGGGTCCTGGGATTGCATTCTAGTTGGTATTATCTTGGTTGTTGTTGTTGGTTTCTTCATTCTAAGTGTTGGAACAGTTATTTCTTCTTTGGAGGCATTTTCTGTAAATAATCAAACAACTTATTTAGCCTTTAAATCAAATTCTTTGAATAAAAGAAAAGTTTTGTAAAATAGAAATATCTCTTTTTTAAAATAGTTATAACAGTTGAACTAAGTAAATTGCATGCTTCTTTACAGAAAGTAAATAATTAAGGGATAGGGGACATGGTATCACGGGAGGTATAACCGGTGCAATAAGTAGAGTAAAGTAAAATAAGTGCAGTAATGTAAATGACAATGTTGGAAAAGAAAATGTACTGATATATATAGATCAAAAGTTTTAGGTAGTACAAGCGTGAAAATGCTTCAAAAGTAAAAGCAAAAGGGTACAACAAACCTACTCACTAGTCAGCAGATCTAGTCTATAAATACAACCCAAAAGTCTACTGATACACACTACACACTATTGTACATACTAAACAACCATAACAACACTACTCAGCATCTCTATCAATGTATCTCTGTCTCTAACTCCAAGGAAACTCTGGTCCGCCCAGCCTCTCGAGGTCCTCCATCACCTCACTAGCCCATCCCATAAATTCATCAGGGCCAGCTAATGTAGCTCCATGCAATCTAGCCTCAAGAACCCTCCATGTCACATGAATCTCCTCTCGAAGCTCCCTCACACCACGATCAACATCTGTAGTCCTGATGATATGCTGCAGCTCTCGGATCTGTGCCAACAAGCAATCACGTTCCAGTAGAAGAGCCTCATACCCGTAATAAGGAACAGGATGCAATGTAGACTGGAATGGGGCACCCGTAACTGAATGCCCAGTGGAATCTGAATCAGCAGGTGGGGGTCCTCTGATAGGTGGCCTCATACCAGGAGGTGGAATAGCTCGCAGTGGTACAGGCTATGGCACATCTGGGGTTAGAATAGCTAACACTGGTGGAACAACAGGATGTGGATCCGAGGATGGTCCTCCAACCAAGGGCTTTGAGTGATCATCTGGTACTGGAATGAAAGAGTCGGCCATCGCTGTTATCTGAAATTATACCGCAAAATAAGAATCTCGAACCATAACGCGAATCATATTAATACCTATTATACCGCTGTACTCAACCTCTCGATGTTCTATCTTTCTACTTCCTTACTTCTAATCCTAACCCTCTACCCGTTCCCGTCAATCTAGGCCTGTGTCAGTGACTTATAACCCGTGGCTCTGATACCGAACCTGTGGTGCCCTCCAAACCCGGGTCAGAAGTTTGGGGTCCACTCACACACACACACCTTATTTATAACCTGCTTTATAATAATAATAAAGATAATAATAATATACAGTGACCCTACTAACCAATTATCACGGATCGCAATAGGTTAAAGTATGCACACAAGCCACATACACATTTATATTATAAACGCTAAAATCCCAACTATTTAAACTTACAACTAATTAATAAACATTATTACAAACTTCATTAAATTTAAACTACTCCAAAAGCTGTCGGCTAGCTTAACTCGATCAACATGGACCCCTAGCTCTCGCACTGGATTGGGGATCCTCGCTACCAACAGGTTCTTTCTTAACTGGAAAAGAACATAAACAAAATCGCACGAATGAGCTAACTAGCTCAGCAAGTCACATTGATAATACTGAGGACAAATAATGATCAAGTGAAATGATTTAAGGTATCAAGTGAACAATGAATAGTGAACTAGAATTGGATATCATATTTTCATTTTAAAAACCAAGATTAGGCTGCTGATTAGTCACGCACTAACCCCGAGCAAGGCACACAGCTCTGCTCTAATTACTGGATCCAAGGTACACATTGGCCTAACTTGATCACCAATCTGGTCTGACCACGAATCTGGTCCACAATTTTATAAAACAGTCCAATTCTATCATAATAACAGAATAACAATGTAACGCAATAAACAGAATCATAAGTAACGTTGGATTTCCAAACATGAGATGGTTTCAATCTTCACAAAAGAAATATGGTTATCAAGTGGTAAAAGAACTGGATAACAAAAGAATCAAATTTTCAAGGTTGCAAGGATTTGATCTTTCAATGCATGAGGTATAATGGTTTGATTATATAAGCAATCTTGGTTCATTGGTCGATATTTAGTTTGTATGTATTTATGGAGTAGTATCGTATCTCAGTGGCTTGTATTCGGGTATTCCACAATCAATGGTTGAGAAAGAATAATGTTTACGGCTCAAAGATCAATAAATGGAATCAAAGTTTAGAGTTCAGTGCTTTAAAGTACTTGCAATATAAAATAGAGCTATCAATAATCCACAATATATTTCGAGAAAGTTCAGAATACTTGCCTGGTACTAGCTCGCTATACTTCACAAATTTCCAATCACAATCTCCTACTTCTCGATTACTTGTTTCCCTTTCCTACGCCTTGCTTCTTCTACTCACATATCATAAGTATCTATCAACACTCAACTCATATGATTCTATTCGGTATATACTTTTATCTACCCTTCGTTTTACCCAAATCCGATTTACGGATTGAAAGTTATGCTAAAAACAAATAAACACCGAACATATAGATCAATAGTCCAACGAACAAGTCACGTATAACACATAGCACGTCAAACAACTAATGAAATTCCATTTATAAAGAGGTCTCGGGCCATAAACACTTTTTCAGGTATTTAATATGATTTTTTAAATATTTTTCGGAGTTAAAACGGGTTGTTGGATCGATTTCGGGTAATAAACAGAGTCTGATTACTCAAATCTGACTCTAAAATAATTTTATATTAATTATCGAGCCTTGAAAATAATTTAAAATAATATATTAAAGCTCGAAACTATTTTTCAAGATTTTTAAATCATTTTAAAGTAATTAAATCCAATTAAATAATCAATTAAAATCAAATAATTAATAATTAAACTAATTAATCAATTAATAGTTAAGTTAATTGATCGATTAATTAATTAATTAATAATTAAAATTAATTAAGTAAGTAATTTAGATTTATTTTTGAATTAAAAATGAATTTTGGAATTAAAATAAATGATTTTAGGAATTTAAAATAATTAAAACTATTTTTAAAATCATTTTATAAAAAGAAACCCTATTTTTGAAAAGTTTATAAACAGAAATCCTAAATTCGAAAATTTTGTAAATAGAAATCTTATTTTCATAAGATTTTAATACGAAAGTATAAATTTTATAAGTTTTTGAAAACAAGGGACTGAACTGTAAGGATAATCAAACTATAGGGGTCAAACTGTGGTTTGACCACCTTCTCCACCACATCGCTGGCGTCGCGATTGCCGGCAACGTCAAGCTTTCCGGCGAACATATTTCGAGCCTAGAAACACAAAAGGACGACGGGGATTTGTAGATTACGATACCAGGAGTCGAGATATACGGCTGATTTCAACAAACAAACATGCAATAATCCGGAAATTGCCCTTGAACTCCCCGACGTCGCCGCCGATTCAAAAATCTGGCGAAAACTTTGAAACAACAATACAATCACCACAGTTATCGTCGATTATCAAGGGTTACGTGAATCGATTCTAAATTCCAAGGGGAACAAAACCCACTAACTCTCAATGTCTGTCAATCCCTAAATAAGAAACCCCTAAAAAAATTAATCAAGAACATTCATATGAACATAAACCCTAATTTTGAATTTCGATAATCAAACTCTAATTCAAACATGTTATTGAACTCCAAATTTGAAGTATAATATATGAAAACGAATGGCACAACATGCTCTACATCATGAAATCATCAAATCACATAAACCATATCAAAATCAAAAATTCATATATAAACCCTGAATTAATTCGAATTTAATTAAATAAATAGGAAATTACCCTTGAAATCTGCTGTGAAATGTATGAAATATTTGGATTCTAGATTTCAATAGCTTCGTTTTGACTATAAGCACGCCCCAATCCGACTTCGATAACGCCTTCGAAATTGAGTTTGATTACGAAGAACGATATATAAATATAGTATTTTCTCTGTTTTATAAAGATTTTACTGGTTTGCAAATGTTTTTCGGTACGGAAATAATTACGGTAAGGGCTATTTATATTTACGGAAAAATAGTATCCCGTTGGATCATTCCGGATATAAAATAGTACGTTTATTTATAAAAACAAATCCAAAACGGTACCGGTTTCAGGATAATTATCCAAATCTGTACAATTTGTACTGCGGTCTTGGTCTCAGCGCCTGGTTACACGTATTACGAGGTGATAATTATAATAGTTTAATAAAAAGATCCCGTTTATCGAAAATACGAGTTTTATTGATTACCGAAACGAATTTTGTATCGAAAATATTGCGCCGGGACCCGCACAGGACAAACCGTACGCCGAATTGAAAAAGTCGAAACATGGAAAATGCTCGGAATATTGCAATTAGGTTAGGAAGGAGTTCTCGGAAGAGTTTCGGGTTATAAAAACATAAAAACGGGCGAAGTCGGTCGTTTCCCGATTATATATAATAATTTATAAATACTCGGAAAAAGAATTTATTAAATCCATAAATTTCCTATAAAATCATAAATCAACATAAAAATAAATAGGAAGATATAACAATTATCTATATTTTATTTTGGACATATAAAAATTAAAATACTCAATTATATCAATTTTAAACATCCAAACACATATACCACTTAACACATAATTCACAGAATAAATACTGAACATGCATAATATTTATTTATTAGAAAAGATAATTTCACGATATATCCCAAATATTACAAATGATCATGAATAATCAAGATTTGAAAAAATGAAGTGTCATATGTTGAACAGTTAAATCCTGATATACTCTCAAACGTTAATACTACAAATCCTGATATCACACTAAACTCTGATGAGCCATTTGCTAATGGTGACACTTCAAATACTGAAGCACATGTTGATGGGTAACAACACTATCAAAATCAAGAGTCAAGTTCAAGTGATACAAGTGAAGAAACATTAGGAGATACTTCATCAGACTCTAATTCCTTAAATACTGATGGGACAAATCCTGATAATTCTGGAAGCACTGATTCAGGGGCAGCTTCATGATATGATGATAGTACATATCAAGATGAAAATAGAGAATTCATGGATCATGAGGGAGGATCTTCTTTAAGGAGCCAACTTCCTTTTGCAAGAAAATGGAATAAGTCACACACTCCTGACTTAATCATTGGAAATACTGATAGTGGTGTGAAGACAAGAAAAGCCACTCAAAATAAATGTCTCTACCATTCTTTTCCATCTTACACATAACAAAAGAAAGTACATGAAGCTCTTCAAGATGCTGACTGGGTCATGGAAATACAAGAGGAGCTAAATGAATTTGAAAGGAACAAAGTCTGTAATCTAGTACCAAGGCCAAAGAATAGATCAGTAGTTGGTACTAAATAGGTGTTGAGAAACAAAACTGACAGTAAGGGCATCATTACAAGAAATAGAGAAAGATTAGTTGCAAAAGGGTATTCTCAACAAGAAGACATTGACTATGATGAGACTTTTGCTCCTGTTGAAAGACTTGGGGCCATAAGAATCTTTTTTCCCTATGCTGCTCACATGAAGTTTAAAGTGTTCCAAATGGATGTGAATGTTAGATATATTTGTGATGTCATGTCTAATCTGTTGTGTTTAGTTTCAGAACTTAATATTAGGACTTACTGGAAATCAGAACTTACTGAAGTCAGAACTTATATCAGAACTTAAGGCCATTAGGATTTATATCAGGACTTAAGTGCGGATACTTCAGATAAGGAAAGCATCTGATTTAAAAGAAAGGATTGTGACTAAAACAATAGAAGATATGCATGAAGAGTTAGAATACTAGAAGACTTGTAGAAGATAATATCTGATTGATATATTTTAGGAGACATAATTATATTCCATATCAATTAGAAGATATCTTGTAACTGTGTACTATATAAACACAGCTTAGGTTTTACACTATAAGTGTTATCATTCACGAGAAAGATTATACATTGTAACCTAGCAGCTCTTAGTGATATTGTTCATCACTGAGAGAGAACAACTGTTCTATTTTAACAGAGTTTATTATATTGAATATACTTGATTACCGTTACATACTTGTGTTCTAAATCAATTTGATTGTATAAACACTATATTCGATCCCCTTTTATAGTGTTGTGTGACCTAACAAGTGGTATCAGAGCCACTCTTTTGATTTACAAACAGTGAGATACAGTTTACAATCATGTCTGAAGAAACACAAACCCCACCTAAGCCCACCAAAACTCAAGATACTTAAAAAAATCAAACTCACAGTCGATATGAGAGTATTAGAGTTCCCATACTGAGAGCATCTGAGTATCCTATATGGAAGGTAAAGATGGCTATGTTTGAGGAAGCCATCTAGAATACCTTGATAGAATCAATGATGGTCCATATAAGCCTACCAAGCTTTCTGTTGTAGTTGCTGATCAACCAACAAAGATGATTCCAAAGGAGAAAAGTGAGTACACAACTGAAGACATCTCATCTATTGCCAAGGATGTAAGGGTAAGGCATCTGCTTCACAGTGCAATTGGCAATGTCATGTCAAATAGGGTAATTGGATGCAAGACTGCAAAGAAGATATAGGATGCTTTGGAGACAAGATGCCAGGGAACTGATGCAATCAAAAAGAACAGGAAGACTATACTCACTCAAGAGTATGAGCACTTTGACTCAAAAGCTGATGAGTCATTAAATGATTTATAAGACAGGTTTGCCAAACTCTTGAATGATCTGTAACTGGTGGACAAGGAATATGATCTTGAAGATTCAAATCTAAAATTCCTTTTAGCTCTTCCTGAAAATTGGGATTTGAAGTCTACTACCATAAGAGACAACTATGACCTTGTTGAAACTACTCTTGATGAAATTTATGGTATGCTCAAGACTCATAAACTTGAGATGGATCAAAGGAGCAAAGGGCATGGAAGAAAGTCAAAGACAGTTGCACTTAAAGCTGAGGAGGAATATCCTAAAGTGGTTGTCTCAAAGAGGGGCAAAGGAAAGGCTCTCATCATATAATCTAATTCAGAGTCATCATATACTGATGATGATGATTCAGAATCTGAAAATTTATGTGAAGTGGATGTTGATGCAGAGATGATGCATCTGTGTGCTCTTATAGTGAAGGGTATCACAAAGATTTCCTATAAGAAATTCAGAAAGGGCAAGAAGTTTTCAAGGAAAAGTGGAAGTTCTGAAAAGAAAGGGTTTAGAAAGTCTGAAGGCAAAGGAGGAAAGTCTGACAGAGGAGACAACTCAAATGTCAAATGCTACAATTGTGGTGAAAGAGGCCACATCTCTCCTGAATGCAAGAAAGGAAAAGGTGATAAACGATAGGCACTTATCACAAAGAAGAAAATTCGGGCAGACACTTCAGATTCTGAAGATGAGGTGAACTATGCCTTGATGGCAAATGCTGATAGCAGTACTAATGCTGCTGAATTAAAGGTACCTTAATCAACTCTTGTTTTTCATACTGATGATATTTCTAAGCTAAGATTATATCTTACAACCATGTTCATTAGTTTTAGAGATCGGACTTTAACAAATGAAAGAATAACATCTGAAAGTCTTGCTCTTAGAAACAGAATTGACTATTTAGAAAAAGAGTTAGTTATGTTCTATCAAACTCAGAAAGAAAGAGATGAGGCTTTGTATGTTAGAGATGAAGTGCTAAAATTGAATAAATCTCTTAAATCTGAACTGGAAAAGGAAAAGGAGATAATCAAAACTTGGACTAATTCTGGAAGAACAACTCAGAAAATCTTAGAAAATAGAAATTGGAAAGAAGGTCCAGGTTACCTAGATGATAAGGAAGAAAAGGAAACTGTGTCATCTAAACCAAACTTTAGTAAGAAAACTGAAAAGCCTAAAGTTAATCCTGTTAGATTTGTAGCAAAAACTGATGTGTCGAAATCTGAGAAGATGAAAGACTCTAAGACAGAAGTCAAAGAAAAGTCAACTTCTGATAAATTAAAACAGGACAAACCAGCTTCAGTAAACATAGGTTTAATGACATAGAAGCAGCTTAACCATAAGTTGAAAAAGATTAGAAATGTGAACAAGGTAAAGGAAGCTAGGAAAAATAGGAATGGAAAGGAAGGTGTGAATAAAAGATATAATTATATGCCTGTTCCTAATGCTCCTAGAAATAAATGCTATAATTGTGGAAACTCTAACCATCTTGCTTCTTTTTGCAGGAAAAATAAAGATACAAACTCTTTACCTCCTAGATCAGGAGTTAAGAGTCAGTCTGTTAGGTTTAAACCACAAAATCCTTGTTTTCATTGTGGTAGTTTATGTAATTCTATTTATACTTATAAGGAATATCATAGTTTGTACTATGATTATTATCAAATAAAATCTTCTTTGAAGAAAGTTAGTGCAATTCCTTCTAGTGTAAATTCTGATGCAAAGTCTGTGTAACGCCCCCAAATCCGGGGTCAGGGGATATGGTCGTCACTATAAAACCTCAATCCAAATTAACCTGTTAAATCAATAAATAAATGTCAGCGGAAGATAATTATTATTTATGACCCCAAGCTACTCCAAGATCTTTTAAGGTTACAGTTCTAGAAATAAGATATCCAAATGCCATAAATAATTTTTCACTTTCTTTTAAAAAACCCTTTTCAACAATTCCAATTCAATACTAACCCGCTAGTATAACTTCGAAAAGAAGTATACTAGGCCCAACTATAAAATAACATAATTATAATATAATATAATACAATACAAACAACTTTATACAATAAAACTTACACTAGTGCCCAACCCTGGACCAACCACCTTCCAAAAGCTTCTTCTTTACTTCCTCGAATTATGCGGCTAAACAGCGCAAGTTAGTCCTCACTAGAGGTTAAATTTGAAAATAGGCAAGTGTGAGCGAAAGAAATGCTCAGCAAGATCGTTATGACATATATAGGGTCTTTTTGATATTAAACTGACATCTGCATTAGAGCAGAACATTTAAAATCATAATTGCTGAATCATAAAATTTTAGTTGAGGAATCCCATAATTGATTCCTTAAATGTATTCAAAACCATTTTGATATTTTTGAGCGAAATGCTTCAGCAATACTTTGAATCTTGAAGAGAATAAAACTCGTAAAACATTGTTTACAGAAATATCTTAAACAACAATAACAAGAAGCAATGATTATGGAATGAATCATAAACTTTACTAAAAATCGAACTCTTGATATTAATACTTATTTTGATGTCATATCAAATTAGATATCAATATGAACTTTGATGCTCACAACATCCCATACTGAAGTCAACATCAATCATCTATAGTAATACTACCTTTAATATTTAACAACAAAGAAAGTATCAGCATAAATCAGAAACTGAATCGAAACCACATTTTACCATTAGTCCAAAACAGAATCATTTGATAAATCATTTATTCTATGATTATCAAAAACAATATGATAATTTAGATTGGAATCCTCGAACGACGGTGTGTTGCCACCGGTGATCAGCCGCGGAGCAACACCGGTATGCCGAAGCATATCCAACTAAACAAATGGGGCACCCATGGCACATATCGGCCTAAAGGTATTATATCATGTTAATACCTAAATCTCCACTGGACCGCCGCCATGGCCTCTTACGCAACCATCCAATCTTAAAACATTTATTGAAAGGGGTCATAATAATCGACACCCTTATAAACTTTTATTCCCCCATTTACTTGGGCAGGAATACTCGCAAAACCAACTCATTTTTCTCAAAACCCAAAACATTTATAAATCCATTCATTTGGTAAGTAAAATCACTTAGCTATTCTGAACATAGAATAGCAGAATAGTATTTGAATAAACAGAATCATTTAATTCAACGATATGTAAAACATTTAATTATTCTGAACTGAGAATAGGGAAAGCAATACTTGCATAATAAGATTTAAAATAAATATCACTTGAACAATAAGTGATGATAGGGATACTTGCATTTGGTTTTTAGCAGTTAGTCACACTCGTAACGACACATCTACCTTAGTCTGGAATCTCAAGGCATCAACATCTTTTACTTCGCTACATCTCTGATCTGCAGCTCATGCAGTGCTGCAACCCAATATTCCATACAATTTAAATCTAGTCTACATCCATTCCATCTGATCCTGATCGTATTGAAAGGCTCGCATCTATAATTAAAAGATCACACTTTAATCGTCTAAACGATAATAACTCGACGAACTGCGCGTCAAAATCCTATCGTCTACCCATACGATAGCCCACACATAATTACCACAGTCAAACACAAGACTTATGACCCACGTACACATGTAATTCACATAACATATAAACACATATTCCATGTATCACATAATTTAAATCACATATGACTCGGTTCGTCAAAAGGTTCAACTCGGTACATTTAAAACTCAAATCAGGTCAAAAATATGATTTATTGCTCAAAAATTGATTCAGAAATGATTCGTAAAACAAGCGACCTTTCGAAACAAAAGGATTTGGGTCTCGAAAGTATTTTTATTGAAAGCAGAATGTTTTTCTGAGTCTGTACGCGTTCGTTTCGTATTAAACAGACGAACGGTTTATTTTTTACGAATAAAATATGAATAATTAGGAATAAATCAATTAATAATAATATTAATTGATTTTTAAATACCAAAATTTAAATTTTAAAAGCTCAAAATAATTTTTAAATCAATATTTAGAAAAAATCAAAATTAAAAATGACTTTTTCATAATTTTTGGAATTAAAATAAAATTAATACAAATTATCTAAATAAACTGATTAGTTATCAAAATAATGAATCAATTTAAATGAATAAAATTTTTTGGATTTTTGAAAATAATAAAAGAAAATAATTTTTGGAATTAAAATAAAATAAGTAAATAATTTTTAGAATTTAAAATAGTAATAACATGATTTTCAAAATTAAATGAAATGATTTTCAAAAAATAGAAATTGATTTTTTTTTTAAAATAATAAAATAACTAAAGTGCATAAACAGATTTTGTGAAACTGAATTGGGGCAAAACGAATCAAACACGGGTTAGGTTAAAAATGGAAACGAGTCGGGTCTTTAAAAAAAATGGGTCACAAAGAACTCAACCGGATCCGATTGAAGGTCGACCGGAATCTGGGATGAGCTCCAGAAATCGGCGACTTTGCCGGAATCCGGTGAGTCCCGATGGGCAAGAAAACAGCTCGGTTTTTGTTCATTTTTCAGCTCAACATGATCCAAATGACTGTTATTACTCAGCCCAACCATCAACAAGATCAAACGGTCCCGGAAACATAAAATCCGATCAAAACTCCATTGAAACCGGCAAGGAACTCAAATTTTCCGGCCAAAAACCGATTATACGCAATAGTTAATCAAATTTGATGATCAATATCACAAATTAAAGCTCAGGTCGATTATAAACAGTCCACATAATCAAAATCAATCCAATTAATATCAATAATCTATATAATCGAAAAATAAAAAGCAATAAAACCAAGAACTCGACTATGACATTCCGGGGATCAAACAATTGAAATAAACATATAAATCGACTCCCTTGATCATTCTAAAACTAATTATAACTTCAAAAACAATCAACAATCATCTGAAATCAAAAACGATTTCAAGCTCAAGAACATAGAAATCGAATTTACAGAATACTGCACCTCGATTTGTGATGTTGATATCAACAGAAAGGTCTCTTCAAGAGGATCGTTTTGATTACTAGAACACATGATTTGGTTCTCTGAATCGTTCAAAATCAACGACCAAAGTTTCTGCCGAAATTTTCACCCCCAAAACTATGTTCTTGAATATTGATTTTCTGAAATTTTTAATAAAATAAATATAATAAATATATTCTGCAGCTATTTATATTATTACAAAAATAGACACCCCAAAAATCAAATAAGGGTGTTTTTATCCATTAATTAAAATAATTAAGCCCCAAAATTATAATTACGGGGAATAATTTTAAAAAACAGAAAATATAAAATTCGTATCAAAATTCCCCAAAAATTGCGAATAATTCAAAAATGCAGAAATACTAGGTATTTAAAATCCAAATGATTTTATAAAAATAAAAACACGAATTTTTTGGACTTTAACATTCCGGTGGGGTCCCGGTCCGTTTATTTTTGAAAAAAACTGAAAAGATACTTAAATTAACAAAAAACCCCGAAAATACACAAAATACCTTCAACACATATAAAATGAGATAAAACGAGTAACGCAAATAAATACACGTCCAAATTACGGATCGATTCATATAAATGCATCTTAAACACGTAACAAGTACCCTGTTAGATCATATCGGATCTGAAAATACATTACTTAACCGCTAAGTAACTATAGAAACGATACAATTTTATACCAAAATGGGATAATTATCAAAACCGGGCTTCTTATAAAACACTTTATACAAAAATAATGTAATAACATCCCATCTTTTGAGAGTACGGGTTTTGTTGATCTATCAAAACGTTTATCGTATCGAAAATTTGTACGACGGGACGCGTACGGGTCAAACCGTAATCCGGATTGAAAAAGTTAAAACACAGAAAATGTCCGGAATTACCAGATTAGGTTAGGAATGAGTTTTCGGAAGAATTTCGGGTTGTAAAAACTTAAAAATGGTCGAGGTTGAATGATTCCTGGTTTTTATAAAATAATTTTGTAATTATACAGAAAATATTTAATAAATCCATAAATCATTATAAAATCATATAACAGTCCAAAAATTACCAGAAAAATATCAAAATTATCTATATTTTATTCCGAACATAGAAAAATTATAATATCCAAAGAATATCATATATAAACATCCAAAACATCAACTCCAATTACCAAATAATTCCCTAAAATTCACATAAGCAACTATTCTTATGAGGATTCCGTCCTCGGAATCAGCAGAAGAAAGCACTAAGGGTCTTGTTACCAACTTCCCAATTTGCATAAACAATTATTCTTAACATAATGCTTGGAGTCCTTGTATAACATAATGATCGTGGGAGCTTCCCTCCTTACCATTGTTCCTTCCATATATCATTTGACCAATTCCTCAATAGAACCGCTTGTTACTGATTGCGAGAAAGAATAGAGAGAAAGATAGAAAGAAAGAAAAAGAAAGAGAGAGACAGATAGAGCGAGAAATAAAGAAACAGATTGACTTCGGTATATGCCACTAATATTATAACCGCATCGCAGTCCACTGTTGCTCATGGTAATCCCATCACATAACTCTGCTTTGACTTGACCAGGATAACTCAGCCCAACTTGATTGGCATACCTTTGAATATTTGAGATAATAAAATCATGAAATTTCAAGAAAAAAAAGAATTTCATATCATAACAGGACCAAAATCTGAATTTGAGAGAACGTTTGTTGAAGTGAAAGAATAACTGAGAGATCAATATGATCAAATGAACTTGGTGTTGTGTGCCAAAATCAAGATACTACTAAAGGTTGTTAACCTTCATGTATTCACAACACACACAAGTGATGGCATCCCATCCAACTCCTATCACACAGACAGGTATCCTTGCGTCCCCTATAAATAGGGTTGTTCATCTCAGTCAGAATGAAAAAATATCAAAGGAATGCAAAATCAAATGAATAAAACTGAAAAGATTTTAAAGCTGATATTTCTAAAGGAAATGAAATCTAGAAAACAAAATTCTGGCATAAAATGAATAAACGGGTGTTAAGGAGTATATCCCACTAACAGATGCCTCTTTTTGAGAGATGTCAAAAGAAGTTATATAAAGAGAAGGTGTTGCCAAGGTCTTAATGTATATCTTCTATTTGAACCTTTCTGTTGACTCGCCATTCAATTCTAGACACTTCATGTTCTGAGGATATCGATAATCTCCACCTTTGTCGAAACGTAGTAGCCTTAGAAGATTTTACCATAGAAGTTTGCAGCTTCTCGGGGTTCCATCCAGCTCAACACAGCCATCTCGAACAAATGCACCTATCTTAACTTACTAGTTGGTACTATATCCAATAGTCCAACAGGAACTCGATATGAGCTCAAACGTCCTCACATAGCTATACACACTCCTACACACTCTCGTTTCTAGTTTACTATAACCTCAGCTCTGATACCAACCTGTAACGCCCCCAAATCCGGGGTCAGAGGATTTGGTCGTCACTATAAAACCTCAATCCAAATTAACCTGTTAAATCAATAAATAAATGCCAGCGGAAGATAATTATTATTTATGACCCCAAGCTACTCCAAGATCTTTTAAGGTTACAGTTCTAGAAACAAGATATCCAAATTCCATAAATAATTTTTCACTTTCTTTTAAAAACTCTTTTCAACAATTCCAATTCAATACTAACCCACTAGTATAACTTCGAAAAGAAGTATATGAAGCCAGACTTTCAACAAACTCTGATGGTTCTGCAATCTGTCTATTAAGCAGAGCATCAATTGAAGAAAGCTCGAATTGGCACAAGAGACTCTTTCATTTAAATTTCAATAACATAAATGAGCTAGTAAAGAAAGATCTTGTGAGAGGACTGCCAAAATCAGTATTTGCTCCTGATGGCCTTTGTGATTCATGTCAAAAGGAAAAATAAAGAAAATCTTCATTCAAGAGCAAAACTGAATCCTCAATTCTTGAGCCTTATCACCTACTACATGTTGATCTATTTGGTCCAGTCAATGTCATGTCCATTGCAAAGAAGAAATATGCTATGGTTATAGTGGATGAGTGCACAAGATACACTTGGGTGTATTTCTTGCACAAGAATAATGAAACTACATCTACTCTAACTGATCATATCAGACAGCTGGATAAGTTGGTCAAAGATTCTGTTAAAATAATAAGAAGTGATAATGGCACTGAGTTCAAGAATTCAATGATGGAAGAGTTTTGCAAAGAGCATGGAATAAAGCAGGAATTTTCTGCACCTGGAACTCCACAGCAGAATGGAGTTGTAGAAAGAAAGAAAAGGACTCTAATTGAAGCTGCACGAACTATGCTTGATAAAGCAAAGCTACCAACCTATTTTTGGGCTGAAGCTGTGCAGACTGCTTGTTTTACATGGAATGCTACACTCATAAACAAGCATGGAAACACACCATATGAGATGGTGAAGAAAAAGAAGCCAAATCTGAAATAATTTCATGTGTTTGGATGCAAGTGTTTTGTTCTTAAGACTCATCCTGAACAACTGTCAAAATTTGATCTAAAAGCTGATGAAGTAATTTTTGTTGGATATCCACTTTCCACAAAAGCCTTCAGAGTCTACAATTTAAGAACAAGGGTAGTCATGGAATCTATCAATGTATCTTTTGATGCTAAAAAGATTTCTAGACTTGAAGATTTCAATGATCATGATCAGTTGAGATTTGAAAATAAAGATTTAAATTCTTATTCTATAAATTTTGATGACCTAAATCTTGATCCTGTAAGTTCTGACGGGTTAAACTCTGATGTCATTGAAACTGTGGTAAGTACTCCAAGGGAAAATGCACATGTTCAGGGGGATTAAGCTAATAATCCTACCACATCTCAAGACTCTCAAGAAGCATCAGAACCTGTCAGTGGTTCTTCAAGTTCTGATGAGCCAAACTCTGATAATTCTAGAAACTCTGATTCTTCAACTCCTGAAGAATCCAACTCAAATTCTAAAATTTCAGAGAGCATAACTTCAGGGGGAGCATCATAAAATGCTGATGGAGACAACATGGATCATGGGGGAGGATCCAGTTCTAGAGATCAACTTCCATCTGCAAGGAAGTGGACTAAAGAACATACACCTGACTTAATAATTGGAGATCCTGAAGCAGGTGCAGAACTAGAACAACAACATCAAATGAATGTCTCTATCATTCCTTTCTATCTCAGACTGAACCAAAGAAAGTGGAAGAAGCTCCTCAAGATGCTGATTGGGTGCAAGCAATGCAGGAAGAGTTAAATGAATTTAAAAGAAATAAAGTCTGGACCCTAGTGCCAAGACCAAAGAACAGATCCATTATTGGCACAAAATGGGTGTTCAGAAACAAAACTGACAGTGATGGCATAATTACAAGAAATAAAGGAAGGATGGTTGCTAAAGGTTACTCTCAACAGGAGGGTATTGATTATGATGAAACATTTGCTCCAGTTGCTAGATTGGGATCCATAAGAATCTTTTTGGCTTATGCTGCTCACAAGAAGTTTAAAGTCTTTCAAATGGATGTAAAAAGTGCTTTTCTCAATGGAGAATTGGAAGAAGAGGTATATGTTTAACAACCTCCAGGATTTATAGATCCAAAATTTCCTAATCACGTCTACAGACTTGACAAAGCACTTTATGGCCTTAAGCAAGCTCCAAGAGCATGGTATGAGACTTTAGCTCAATTCCTTCTGGAAAGTGGATTTACCAGAGGCGCAATTGACAAAACTCTGTTCTACCTCAACCATGGAAAGGACTTACTTTTGGTACAGATATATGTTGATGATATCATCTTTGGTTCTATAAATGCCAAACTCTTTGAGAAGTTTGCAAAGCTAATGCAGTCAAGATATCAAATGAGTATGATGGGAGAACTTAGCTATTTTCTGGGACTTCAAGTTAAGAAAAATGAAGAAGGTACTTTCATAAATCAATCCAAGTACACCAGAAATTTACTTAAGAAATTTGGAATGCAAGACAGTTCAACTGCAACCACTCCCATGGCCACTGCAACCACGTTAGATAAAGATACTGGAGCATCAGTAGATATTACTAACTACAGAGGTATGATTGGCTCTTTACTCTATTTAATTGCAAGTACACCTGATATCATGTATGCTACCTGTCTTTGTGCAAGCTTTCAGGCTGATCCAAGAGAACCTCATCTAATAGTTGTGAAAAGAATTTTCAAGTACCTCAAGGGTATAGATGATCTAGGATTGTGGTATCTTAGGGAATCAGATTTTAAGCTAATAGGTTACTCAGATACAGATTTTGCAGGATGCAAAATAGACAGGAAAAGCACAAGTGGAAGCTGCCAATTTCTTGGAGGCAGATTGGTTTCTTGGTTTATCAAGAAACAGAAATCAATTTCCACATCAACTGCAAAAGCAGAATATATTTCTGCAGGAAGCTGTTGTGCACAGATTCTTTGGATGAAGAATCAGCTACTGGACTATGGGTTAGAATTTTCTAAAATACCCATTTACTGTGATAATCAAAGTGCTATTGCTATAACAGGTAATCCAGTTCAACACTTAATGACAAAGCACATCAGTATTAGGTACCATTTCATAAGGGAACATGTGATGGAAGGTACAGTGGAGTTGCATTTTATCCCAACAGATCAACAACTAGCAGATATCTTCACAAAACCACTATCTGAAGCTACCTTTACAAGACTGGTAAATGAACTTGGAATGGTTTCAGGTTCTTTCTCAAAATCTGTTTAGTTTTTGGTCTCATGCATCAGACTTTATGATCAGTATTTACAGATTGTCTTATCTCTATGTAATCTGTGCTTAAAATGTATGATATTAAATACTGATTGTTATCTGATGTGATTCTATATACTCTGATAGTGTTTTCAATGTTCTGTGACTATTCAATCCAATGAGGATTATTTGTTAAATGCTGACTTAATAGTCTTTAACAAACTGTGTATCCCATGTTTGAATTAGTTATTTATGTGGAAATCCATAACACAAGCAAACTTTAATTTTGATCTTAGTCAAATTTACTTTGTGTATCTTATTTCTAAGTCACAAACTAGATTATTGCTTCTCATCTGTCAAATTATGATGTCAGTAAATCTTAAGGATGAACTACATGCTTGATAAGCCTCACTTATCTGAAGGAAGCAAAAGAAAAGAAAAATTGAAGTCAGGTACTCCTTTGAAATCTAGAGTAAATATGTGAAAGGGAAGACCCAAGTGCATTGCTGGTATTAAGTTATATGCATTAGAAAAGCAAAAAAAAAAAAATTCTTGGTGACTTTTCACATTCTCTGATTACTGGAGAAATAATCTGATAATAACATAAATTCTGATAATAGTTGTGACTCATTTACACTGAGAAACCACTATAAAAAGAATGTCAAAAGATGCATAAAATGAGCACAAACAGTTGAGGTGGACTCCTGCATAAATTTATTCTATAGTAGACTTCAAAATTAAAGACAGCTTTTAAGCATTTTTCTTAGTTATGCCTTATTTCTAAGATATACTGAAATTTATCAGACTTTAATCATTATCTGATCATTTGCAAATGCACACACTCTCACTCCATATGAATGATGAAAACTACTGCGGTGATAAGTTGTTTTTGACAAACAGTTAAGTATTATTTGTATACATTCTGAGGACAAGTTTTGATGAAAGTTCTGATGATTAAACTCTGAAGAAACCAGCCAGTATTTGTGTGAAGAATCACAGAAATAGACATTCACTTTTTGAGTACAGAAGCCATGTTCTGATGACCGTTAAATTCTGATAAAAGTCAAGTGCAAATCCTGATGGAAACTCTAATGCTTACGTGGCATTATTTAATTACTAGCTTATTTTTTAGTATTTACTGTAACGGTTATATTTTGTCAGAAAATAATTAAGTGAGATAAAAACATTGATAATCATTTGGTTTATGGGTTGCGTGTTTGTTTTGGTAACAACATGTGAGAAATTATTACTGCACATTTACCGTGCCCACTCATTACTTTTTGACTATTTCCATGCTACCAGGTGTAAAAAGTCTGTTTTGCTTCACAAAATTAGCCGTTGTCACATGGGGTGTATAAATAAGAGAGTTAAAAGATTTTACAATCTTTTACCTACTATTTTTACTTTCTAATCTCTCTTATTCTCTCTCTCACTCTCTAATATTCTCTAAAGCTTTTTCTTACAGACATTTTATCAAAGACCTTTCGTACACACAATTTTCACTTAATTTCTTACAGATATAGCACCTAAGGATCTAATCTATGATGGAGCCAAGTTTGTTCCCAACAACTACATGGCTATTCTCAACAAGGACGAGGCTCCTTCTGAACTTCACTTCATTCAAGACTTTCTATCTCGAAGTGAAATTGGGTATGCTATGACCCAACCACAGCTTCTCTCAGGCAAGAAAATTTTGGAGTTTTGGAGGTCAGGAGTATATGATGATGGTGGTGAAAATGGGTCCCCTAGCATCATATTTACAACAGAAGAAGATGAACACGTGGTTACCTTGTCAACTGTTCTACAAGCTTTATATCATCCAGAAAACTGTACTTATAGTTCACAAGTTGGGGAGCGAGCTCTTCAACAAATGATGGCAAATCTTGGGTATGAGAAATCTATGTCCAAGCTGGGACAATTGAAGAGACCCCACATCAGGAGGGAGTGGAGTTTCTTTTTCAATTGCATCACCAAAGCCTTTGCCAACAAGTGCTCCAACTTTGATGTTATACCAATCCTGAGTCAGCAAATTGGGTAGGCTCTTATTCATCAAACCCATTTTGATTATGCTAGTGTTGTGTAGGATTTATAGGTGATAGGATTAAAGGAGATAGCAACACAGTTTATTTTGCTAGATTCTGTCAGCTTATAAACAATTTATGTTGTTCTGATGCACCTCAAAACTTTAGTGAGACAATTGAACCCTTTAAACTTCACAAAAGGGCTTTCGCAGACTTATTATCTACTGATAATAAGAAGGCTTTACTAAGACCCCTCCAAATTCCTCAGTCTGTTAAACAATTCTTAGTAAATGCTGATCCTCACACATACATATCTATATATCCTGATGTTGCACCTATAAAGCCTTCCACTACTCAAATAACACAATCCTCTCAACCATAACCATCAGCACCTACACAGCCTACCATCAGAACTTATTTCCAACCTGCAGAATCTTCTCAACCACAACCATCTACTACAACATCTAGACTCAAACCTTCAAGAGCAAAATCTGTTCCTAAATCTCCACTAAGGAGAAGAAGGATGATTCTTAGGGATGAATCAGATGAAGAGGAGCAAGTCCAGGTTCATACATCAGAACCTGTGACAGTAGAAGCTGAAAAAGAAATTTTTCAGAAGGAGGTAGCAGCTGAAAAAGATATTTCTCAGAAGGAAACTGAAGCTGAGGATTCTGGTATTTTAAAAAGGAAAAAAACTTCAAGTTGTGATGCTGCTCAAGCAATTCCTCCACCATCCAGAAGATCAAAGGAAATGAGAGCAGGAAGGCATATGGCACAACCTCAATCTGGGGATGCTCAAGAAGCTGAGGAAGGGGATCAGGAATCTTTGATCTCATCAAGACCAATAGTGATTGAAGCTTTGCCACCTCCACCTCAAGCTAAAGACACTGTTTTAGACACAGTGATCACACCTCCTGTCTCTTCAATAAAAGAAAATGTTCAAGTTGAAGATTCAGGATTAAGTCCTGAAATTAACATTCATAGGCTAATCATTCCATCTGTCCTGTTTCTGGAAGCACCACAAGGACAAGTGACAACTCTACCTGTTTCTCCATTCAAAACTGACATACCAACTACTCCAATTCTGGATGTGGAAACAGATGAAGTTATACCAGAATCTCCAACAGCCACACACACTCTTGTGTTGTCTGAAGATGATGAGTTTTTTGCAAGTTCTTGAGAGTCAGCTCCAGTAAACACACCAGCTCAAACTCTTGGAAAGGAGGCACTGATTAAAAAGCTTGTTGAACAAGATGCTCCTGTTCCATGGGAAGAAACTCATAGAGGAGTTGAGTGGACCAAGAAGTGGAATGAATCTGACTTCATTCCAAGCTCCAAAGTTCTTTCAGATCATATTGCTAAAGCTGATGAGTTGATGACAAACTCTGACTTTAAAGCTCAACTTAAAGTCACAGCTCTCAGTACTAAAAGCCTTCAAGGTCAACACTCTATTACTCATGCTGATAAGCTGGACCTGATGCTTAAGCTAGACAAGAACAGGTTTATCAGACCTATTCATGAGAAAGTAGAAGCTATTGAGAAGGTTCAAGAAAAGCAACATGCCCAATTGACCGAGGTCCTGCAGAATCAATCCTCTCAACAAGCTCAATTGAATGAAATCCAATCTTCAGTAGAACTTCTTCTATCTCTACTCCTACCAGATGACGCCAAAAAGGGGGAGAAGGTAGTGAAGTCCAAATGCTCAACTAGTCAAATACTGAAGAAGAAGAAGAAGAAGAAGAAGGATGATAAAGAAGATGACCAGGGAAACCCTAGCAAGGGCAAGGGTCAAGGTCAAGGGCAAAACAACAAAGTTTCTTCAAGGAAACTAATTTCTGACTCTAGCAAATCTTCTACATAGAAGAAGACAAGTTCTGAAGCTGTAAATGCTCAAACTCTGATAGCAAGTTCCGATGATCAAAGTCTGATATCAAGTTCTGATATTCTCATTCAAGGAGGAAGTCAAGACTCTCAGAAGTTTTTGCAAACTCTGAAGCTTAAGGGAAGGGAGACTACAGTCTATTATAAAGATCCCAAGATTCAGACACTTCATGAAGAGATTGCTAGAAGATTATTTCTGAAGCATAATCCTGGAATGGATTTAGAGACTCTCAAGGAGGAAGAAGCTAGATTTGCAGCTGAGAAGATAAATCTTAAGTCTAAAGCTTCTAATGCTAAGAAACCTCCAAGGCCTAAGGCAAAAGACATTGTGATCAAGGAAAGCTCTGAGGCTTCAAAGCCCAAGACAAGATCACATGTTAAAATTGATCCCAAGGCAAAAGGGAAAGGAAAGAATGATGAACCAACAAAGACACAGGAGATGAAGATTCCTCAAATCCTGATGAAACCAGTGTGCATAATGGTTCAAGTTTTTGATGTAGCTGTTGAAGATGAGACTGTTGAAACTCTGAAAAGAAGGAAGATAACAGAAGAATCTAATACAACCTCTAACATAGCTCAAGTTATTCAGAGTGAAGAACAACAAGGTACAGAAGATACATCAAATCCTGATCAAGTCATCAAGACATCAACCTCTTACAGTGCTCAAGTTGATTTGAACAAAATGACAGTTATTGATAAGAGAAAACTCCTATGGAAAAATGTTAATCAATCAGATCCTAAGAAAAGTCAACTGTTATATGATTTTATGACTGTTGGATTGAAAGCCAGAGAAGTAAGAGACAGAGCTGGATTAGGTTCTGAAGAAGCCAAGATCAAGACATGAGTTGAAGTACTTGCTAGAGATCCATTCTTATTGACTGACAAACCTCTTGAAGAAGTTACACAAAAATACCTAGATAAGGTTATATCTGTTCAAGTGGTACTGGATGCTCATGATAAAAGTAATGTCAAAGAAAAACTGATTCTATTTCTTGAAGATGGAAGAACATACAGAATGTCAGAAT
The DNA here is from genome assembly GCF_009905375.1 of Apium graveolens. NCBI lineage: Eukaryota > Viridiplantae > Streptophyta > Magnoliopsida > Apiales > Apiaceae > Apium > Apium graveolens. The sequence goes on along the minus strand of NC_133652.1, from coordinate 187,808,302 downwards.
TAGATGTGCTGAACAAATCTTTGAAAGAACTTCAATTCTTTTATTATCTTTTGGAGATAAAGTCTGAGATTACTAGAAGATGGTCAAATTTCATCATGAAGACCATAAGGGATAAATCTAGAATCTCTGGATCAAGGATTACAGAATTCATTCCAAATATAGTTGAAGATGATGGAAGTGAAATTCCAATAAAGAAGGATTCTGCTAAACTTGAATTTATTCTGAAAGAGAAATGTCTGTGTTATTATGAAGACTCATCTCATCCAAGAGTAATCAGATTTGGTGATGAATTGGAAAGAAATCACATCTCAGCACTTAGGACTGCAATCTATCAGATTGGAAGTCAAGATGAAGAAATGAAGCAAGTCAAAGCTACATTATCTCAAGTCCTAAGAAATGCAGAAGAGAAGCTGATATCAAACTTTATCAAGAATCACTTTGGAATCAGATTGACTCAGTAAAATTGGTAAAAGCTACAAAGACTGTAAGTTGTAGTTAGTTGTCTAAATAAACTCTCATTACATTTGTACTTAAATGTTTTTGACATAATCAAATCTATTAACTTGTATATTTTTCATAATTTACAAGTTGGGGGAGATTATTAGATATATTTGTGATGTCATGACTAATATGTTGTGCTTAGTTTCAAAACTTAATATCAGGACTTTCTGGAAATCAGAACTTACTGAAGTCAGAACTTATATCAGAACTTAAGGCCGTTAGGATTTATATCAGGATTTAAGTGCGGATACTCGAGATAAGGAAAGCAGTTGATTTACAGGAAATGATCGTGACTAAAACAATACAAGATATGCATGAAGAGTTAGAAGACTAGAAGACTTGTAGAAGATAATATCTGATTGATATATTTTAGGAGACATAATTATATTCCGTATCAATTAGAAGATATCTTGTAACTGTGTACTATATAAACACAACTTAGGGTTTACACTATAAGTGTTATCATTCACGAGAAAGATTATACATTGTAACATAGCAGCTCTTAGTGATATTGTTCATCACTAAGAGAGAACAACTGTTCTATTGTAACAGAGTTTATTATATTGAATATACTTGATTACTGTTACATACTTTTCTAAATTGATTTGATTGTATAAACACTATATTCAACCCCGTTCTATAGTGTTGTGTGACCTAACAGTGAAGAATGCATTTCTTAATGGTGTACTTGAAGACGATGTTTATATTGAAGAACCTCCTCGGTTCATTGATCCAAAATATCCCAATCATATTTACAAATTGGATACAACACTCTATGGACTAAAGCAAGCTCCAAGAGCCTGTTATGAAACACTTGCACAGTTTTTACTGAATAGTGTTTTCAAAAGAGGTACCACTAATAAAACTTTATTTTATAAGAATCATGGTAAGGACTTGTTATTAGTTCAGATATAAATTTATGATATCATTTTTGGCTCTACTAATGATAAACTCTGTGAGAGGTTTGCCAAACTAATGTTGTCTAGATATTAGATGAGTATGATGGGATAATTGAGTTAAATTATGGGATTTCAAGTCAAGCAAACCGAAGAAGGGATCTTCATTAATTAAGCTAAATATACCATAAATTTGGTGAAAAGGTTTGGAATGAAAGATAGCTCAATTGCTATAACTTCCATGGCCACTGCAACCAAGTTAGATTTAAATAATGGTTCATCAATAGATATAACTAACTATAGAGGTATAATTGTCTCACTCCTATATTTAACTACTAGTAGGCTTGATATCATATATGCTACATGTCTGTGTGCAAGGTTCCAAACTGATCCAAGGGAACGACATCTTATAGAAGAGAATATTCAAATATCTCAAAGAAACCATGAATCTTGGTTTGTGGTATCCTAGAGAATCAGACTTTAAGCTTATAGGTGTTCGCTCTAGATCAAACACGAAAGTACACGCAAGCGTATGCGATCATAGGTAGTATAAGATATAAATCAAGTTCGTTCCCAGAGGGACTGGTTTAGGTTAATTTTAGATTATGCACTTATGCAACAATGTATGATAATCGTTCAATACAAAGACAATAACAATTTGAGTTGTTTAACTAATTATAAGAGATTATACTAACATGCATTAACTAAGAGAATTAAGATCGAATTACTTATATAAGAATAAACATGGGTTTCTAACTTCATTAAATACTTCATTCAAAGTTTATGTCTTTAACCCTAGCATGTGATGGTGATGACAACTAATCTAGATAACACGAAATTAGTATATGCTAACTTTCGTTATACGCATACCCTACTACTAAACATCCACAATTAAGATTAAAGAGAGCAGACACCAACTATGCTTAGACCCTATATGTCTATAATATTTGAAAACATAATGGTTTAAGAGCAAGTTATCTATTATGATTACATAGGGTGAATAAGATGGTTAAAATTACCCACGAATTATGCATGTCAATTCATACATAAACCTATGCTAGCATGGCAACTTCTAAACCTCTATATTTACTATCGCTTCAATAGAGATTAACAAACAATCTTAGATGTTAGCTACGCATGAAAGACGAATAAGCACAACCAAACTAGGAAATCATAAATCACCACATACTAAAGATTATAACATAATTAACTATTGAAATCCATAAATAAATCCGTTAGAACCCCATGACAACGATTAGTTCATTATCGAACTCATCGTCACCGTGGGTTGCAATAAAAACATGATAATAAATATAAGAGTATTAAGGTTTAAAGGCAAATCAAAAACAAGCATCTAGAGTATCGACTCTATTAAAGAATTTAAAAGTCTTCTTCTCCGTATCCATCTTGTGCTCTCTAGGTCTTCTCAATGTTCTCCATTGGCTCCTTGTTATTAAAAATGAATTTTTATTCATATATATAGGTTCTGGGCGACCTGGGCTTACGAAATCACCAAAACAGACTCAAATCAGGATTATGGGCCAGGCACCCCGCACGGCTGCTCCGCTTCCCGCGCGGGTGTGCACATTCTCTGACAAACCGGCGCGGCCACCCTACTTCTGGTACAGGCGCGTGGCTCTTCTGTTCCTTGACTCCATTTTCTTTTTTTTACTGTAGTTTGAGTTCCGCTCGTCAGAATTTAATAATTTAACAGTCTACGTGAAGCTAACGAGATTCTCTATAACTTGAGAATGGACTAGACTTTAAAATATGATCTCTTATCAGTATAAAATCCTTGTAAAGCCCTTTCCACCTCCAACTAGTGCCCGACAATACAATAACACCAATATACATCAAAAATACCAAATCCTTGAGTCCAAAACACTAACTTAAGCTTGAAATGAAGTGTTCCAATTAAATATAAAATCCAATCATTACGCCCCAAACTTAAATCAATGCTTTTCCTCAAGCATAAACAGACTCAAAACTAAAAACAAAATAAATGCATGAATGCAACTACGTGAAAATGCAACGATCCTACAATGCAACGACCCCCCTCAGAATAACCATAACCAAATGAATAAGCCAATGGCTCTAAGAATACAATGACTTTAAACAGAGTTCGAATAAATCTCATGTTATAAATCACAAGTTTATAAATAGAATAGACAATAAACACATAATGACTCACAACACCTCCTTTCTACTAGAGTTATACAAGGATTCATGCTATTATTGAACACATAACAAAGATGCTTATTTGACCATGCAATGAATAAGGTCCCAAAAGACTTATACAGTATTACCCATGTAGCGAGCGTTAGGTTAGCGGATCCCAGACTACTAAAGCCTTAGGTCATAGGCACAAAGTCCCCCAGAACTTAATAGCTCGAGTTTTAAAGAGTTCCTTAGTCAATTATGCATCAACACATTTTTTTTCTCTTTTCTTTTTATTTTTTTTCTTTTCAATGATTTCTAAATGAGTGCATTTCGCTCCATGTCATTTAACCCTAGACTACTCATAAAAATATGAGCCGGCTACTAGTTGTAATATCCAGAATATAATGTGTAAATATTTTTATCAATAAATGATTATTTGTGGCGCCCTCCAAACCCGGGTCAGAAGTTTGGGGTCCACAACACAAACACAATATATTAACATGTATAAGAAATATTATTTATAATGACCCTGCTTCATAAAACCACGGATCACAACAGGTTAAAGTATGAAAACAAGCCACAACCTTAACTTTTATTACAACGTACCAAATTTCCCTTTAATTTAACTTACAACTGATAATAAAAGTATCCTTACAATTTGACTATCTCTCTACCGCATGAAGCTTTTGCTAGCTCAAACCAACTCCACTGGAACCTTAGCCCGTACTTTGGACTGAGGAACTTCACTATCATCCATATCCTTTTCAACTGTAACATATATATAAAAAGATTCGCAAGAGTGAGCTAACTAGCTCAGCAAGTCATGATAACGATAACTGAGGTTAAACAATGATCAAATGAGATGATTCAAAGGAATCAAGTTTCTTTTTAACTAATCATTAGAATTGGATATTCATTTTAAGTTTTAAAAACCAAGGTTAGGCTGCTGATCAGTCACGCACTAACCCCGAGCAAGCACACAACACTGCTCTAAATACTAGAGCCAAGGCACACATTGGCCTAACTTGACCATTGATATGGTCTGACCACGAATCTGGTCCACATAAACAAAAACTATCCAATCCTAAAACAATTCAATATGATAAACAATATAATTCGATAAAACAATATCATAATCAATGATGGTGAAACACTTGAATAAAAATGTAAGGAAACTCATGGATATCTCAAGGGTATTTCAGGGTATGTATAAGAAACGGTTTTCCGTTTGTATAAACATCAGGTATTAGTTCAGTAATGATTTTTCAAGGTATAGTTCCTTGATGTTATAAGGATTGGTTGGGATATAAAAGTTTATGTGTTTTCAACCAATTTTCTTCCAGTGTTTGGTGTTTGGTAATTAAACATTTGGGGAGTAGTATCATATCTGTGTGGTTTTGTATTTTAGGTATCCATAAGATTTAGTCCTTGGGATTTCCGAAATAGTGTATCCACAAAGGATGGTTTACAAAGCATAAGGCTTACGGCTCAAGATCAAGAAAATCAGGGTTCAAGGTTAAATGGTTTAAAGCTCTTGCAATATAAAACATGGGTTATTTTGAATAATAACGACATGTTATAAAACAGTTCAAAAACATTGATAATATATATCTTGAAGAAAAGTTCAGAAATACTTGCCTTACAAAGCTTTACAACTATTACTGATCAACTTTGAGGCGACTTTGCTACTCAGGCTCTAACGTCCAACCACTAGATCTTGTTGGATTCGAGTTTGATACTCAAGTCTTTATGTTGAAACTCTGCTGAGCTCGTCGACTGACCACTAGGTTATCTTTAGTCCATCGTCCACTTTCAGGTTCCCGACTATAACCTACAGGTCGAAATACCCTACGTCAAACGTCTAGGTATGCTTGACATATCCTAGATACTAATTCTTATCCAACGATATTCAAACCCGACTCGTAATTATTCATATTAGAATAACACAAACAGCAATTAGGGTTCACATTCTCGAAATCGATCTAGTTTCATTTTGACAAAATACGTATACTCGTCATCTTACGAAATTAGGGTTACTGTGTTTATGGACAAAACATACAACACAACATATAATCAGGTTCTGTATAAAACATCCATATATGTATTTACTTATACTCGCTCGACGTTCCGATAATCCTCGGATACGCTCCCGTATTTCCGTAGTTCGATTTTCCGAAAATCGAACAGCGTCCCCTTTGTTTATCGGACTACCCGTCGAAACATCATCGACGTCAATAACACAAATCACAATCCAATTTTCACAATTCCATAACCATTCCCATACAATATTAATTACACAACTTATTTTATTTATTTTATAAAAATTAGGACTCAGAATAAATTCATCACCATCCACCGTCGACTCGCCAAGGCTCATCGTCGACGGCGGTAAAATTCGCGGGTACCCGATTAGTTTCAGGTTTCCAACGCGTATTTCACCGATTACGAAATTAATTTCCCGAAAGAAATTATTTATTTCACAAAATTTAATCAATTTAATTCCTGCAAAAATCAAATTAGAATATCAAAACCAACTGCACACAATCAATCTTAACATTACTGGCCCAAACAGTAAGGCCCAATTAACAGGCCCAATACACGGTTCAACGGAAAACAGGGGAGCACAAGGACACGGTCAGCAAACACAACCAATAATCACGGCCAACACTGCATACACAACACCCACGCTTCACATGCACACACACGAACACATACACTTTACATACACTGCACACATATATATACGACTACCCACATCAAAGGCCAACAGAAACCAGCAATTACCGGAGACTGGTCGGACATAATATCGTGGCGGCAGTATTGAAGACAGATTAAACAGGGAGGAACAGGGGAGTCACCAAGCTATTCGGCAGCAACTCGCCGGAAACCGAACGGAGAACCGCCACAGAGAAGCTACGGGCGGAAGAGAAAGAAAGAAAAGAGGGATAAGAGAGATGATGGAGAGAGAAGGACGAGAAAGACGAAGGATCGAGAGGGATCGAGAAATAAATTGTGCGTGCCTGTGTTTTGTTCTGTTTTTTATATATTGATAGGGATAAATAAATTATGATTGTATAATTAAATACTGCATTAATTGTACAAGCTGTGGGCTGCTAGGCCCAATAAAAAAATATATGATACTCAGACCAGAAAGGTTAAGCCTGATGGACCAGATCAGGCCTGATGGAATAAAAAAGGCCCAAAAGCCCTGATTATTAATTAATTTCATAATTAATTAATAAGGGAAAAATCAGATGTTGAGAAGAGTCCCGATAAGGATATAAATCCTTAGAGATTAGCCTCAAGGGGACCTAAAAGGATAAGGAATCAGTTTCCTACTATCTAGGACTCCAAAGTCCATTTTAATTATGAGACTTGCCCACCAAGTCATCTATACCAAGTCCAATTCAAGGACTCCCAACATCTATATAAGGGGCCTCACCCCACAGATCAGAACTACGTTTTTTGGCTTGATTCTCTAATTCACAGAGATACGTAGGCATCTCGTAAAGGCAGATCGAGCCACGAAACACGAGAGCGGCCATTAAAGGCCTTGAGCTCCCGAATCTTAGTAATAAATACAGCAAATAAGTACCTTAGTTTTTTATCCATAACATATATATATATATAACAATATGGACGTGTAATGTGTAGGAACAGGACAGGTGTCCGGATATGCCACGGACACCCCCTTTTTTTGCTGGTGATCTCAATCCAAGCCTCGAAATTTTGCGTTTAATGAAATAATCCATCAAATGAATAGTTATTAAAATAATCCAGAAATAATTCTAAAATTCTTAAAATATTTGGAATTTAATAAAATAAGATTTTCATAATTTTTAAAGCAAATTTTGAAATACGCGTCATGCCCGCAATTCATAATTAACGAACCGAGCTGCATTTAAAACAAACTCAGAAAATTACGAAAATAATCTTACACTTTTATAAATATCCCGAAGTAAATGAAAACGCATTTTTCGTAATTTTAACACAATTTCTGAAATGCTACTTATACCCGCTTTTAACAATTAAACGAAACAACGCGCAGGTGAAATTAATCCCGAAAATTTCCAAAATAATTTTAAAATTCCCGGAATATTCCCAACTTAAATAAATATGAGTTTCGTAATTTTTTAAGAGTTCTTGAATTAAATATGGATTTTACAAATAAAAGCATTCAGAAAATCATTTAAAGATAAATAATTAATAAAATATTGATTTCTCAATTTTATAAAATCCTAAAAATAATTATTGAAATTATAAAATCATAAAAAAATTTTTAAAGACACTTCAAATATTTATACAAATAAAGTTGCATTAAATCCACTTTAAAAGTGGAATAATTCAATATATTTCCTTAATTAATCACGCGAACAACCCGGTACATCATAAATCACACCTAGATAATAATCAAACCACACATGGCGGTCAAAACCAATACACATATTTTATTTAATAATTTCCATAATAATCACATATTTAAATAATTCGAAAATACACGGGTCGTTATATCCTTCCCCCCTTAAAAAGATTATGTCCTCAGAATCTAATCTAGTTACACAAGTGAGGATATTTGTGAAGCATATCTGAATCTAGATTCCAAGTAGACTCTTCTACTCAAGGATTTCGAACGTACTGACTATAGATATACACTCATTTCCAATGATTTGCCTTTAATGATCAAGAGTTTGGATTGATCACTATATGCAAAACAAACTTGGATAAGAGCCCTATTGGCTCCTGATTAATCACTTAATTCAAATCAGATACTTATCGTTTTTAGCTTTAACAGGTCAAACACACCATATGTACATACTGTTGCGACGGTAATATCAACTCATGAACAACTTTGTCTATATTTATCAATACCTCGAATGGTTCACTAATTTTAGGACTTAGCTTGTCCTTTCTACTCAAACTTATCCAATCTCTTTCAAGACGACACTTTTACTAACACTACCGGTCCTATTTCTATACTCATACTTTCTCTCAATACAATTTCGTCTTCTTTCTTTGTCTGCTCCGAGCTACTTCAATCAATATTACTATGCTCTTGGTGTGCCGATTTAACTTAGAATTTGACAACTTTCTTTCTCCCACTTTATTTTAATAGAAATGGGGACCTACACTTGCATTCACATGGAGCTTGGTAAAGTGGCATTCCAAAGCTGACATCGTTGATAATTGATCATTCCGGTATTTCCTTAAAATTCAACCGCTCAACATACTTTATAGTTCCCGAATCGCTTTATCGTTCTGACCCTTTGTTTAAAGATGATAGGCGGTGCTCGTTTTCAACTTGGTTTCCAAACATTTAAACATCTCTTACTCTTTTTTTTCATCAGTTAATGCTGAAAAGTAATCTCATATATTCACGTATTATCACCTTTAAGTATTTGAACTTCAGATTCCACTATTTCCAATCCGTTTATTAACTCTTCGGTGGTCTTAATTACATCCAATCCTTTCTGTCGGCATAAGGCATCTGTTACCATACGGCTTTGCTTAGGTAGCTGTTAATGGATTAATTCAGAATCTTTTGTTAACCTTAGTGAGAATTTCATTCTTGAAAACTCAACGTATAGTTGCTTTCCTTCTGATCTTTGGAGAAAAATCTTTGGGCATCCCACGCAGACTTTCTTATTCCTTGAGTAGCTGAGGATGTTATCAATAAATACAGTTTGCTCATCTAAATACTCCATATACACTATGATCCTTAATTTCTTATAATTACCTGATACACTTGTTATTTCACATAATATCATCCAAGCTTGCCATACCCTTAACTCACTTTAATCATAATCTCTGATATGTTCTCAGGTCAGATCTTAAGTTAATCCTCAAGACATAACACACTTCTTGGATTAGGTCTCATAGGTAATCAATCTTTATAGGGGTCACTTATTCTTATTCGTTGTTTTATTGAACTCCTGCTAACCAGTACATAATCTCATAATTTCATTCCTTTTCTCTAACAACACCACTGATACATTTCACGATTTGCTTCTTGTAAAACCACTCTTTGGTCTCCCTTGTTCACTAGGCTTCCGATACTTCACCTTAATTCTTTGACATGTTCAACACTTCACAATCTATTTTGAAATTCCCTTCTTATATCTGGTCATCACTATTTTTCTTTAAATTTTTATATATCTTGGCATTTCTTCAATAGATTAAATACTCGATATTGTGAATTCCCTATGGGATCTCATTTCTTAATTCTTCTGGTGCAGTCTCTATGTTCATTCTCTCCTTTTTGCTTATCGTTTGCCACTACATTCGCTTTTCACCGTGAATACTTCAAACTCTTATGGTCTGTATAGATCTTACACATTTCTCCATACATATCATGTTTTCCAATCTTTCAAAACAAATATTATTACTGTTAGTCCCAATTACGAATATGACACTTCTTCTCATAAGGTTTCGGTTGTCTTGGTGCGTATACAATAACTTTATCGTGCTGCATCAATACACATCCTACTCCCTTATGAGAAGCATCACTATAACTACAAAATCTCCTGGATACTTTCAAAATGATAAAGCAGGTGTTGTAACCATTCTTTCACTTAACTCCGTAAAACTTTCTTTACCCTTATCTACTTCATATAAACTTCTTGCTTCTCCTGGTTAGCTTCGTCCAAGATATGGCAACTTCCAAGAAATCTTGCACAATTTTCGATAGTAACCGGCTTATGATAACACTTCTTACTTTTGTTGGTGTTTCTGGTTTCTTTTCATTCATAGTAACTTTAATTTCTACTGAATCACTTTTGATCTTTTCCATATTGACTATTTATGCTAAAAACTATACTTCATACAACTTCTTTCTTCCCTAACTTTCCAATCATCATTAAATGCTTTGCCTGGTCCTCCGTTGACTTTAAGTATCACAACTACAGCTCCTCCAGATATTCCTTAAAGATTATGTCCATCAAGTTCAAATATCACTGGTATATTGGTTAATCCAAATGGCAATACAAAAATTTTATAACACAATACTTAGTTCTAAAAATTATCTTTCATATGTCCATAGATTTAATCTTCAATTGGTGAAATACCAAGTCTTAAATCAGTCTTGTAAAAGTACTTTGCTTCCTTCGTCTGATCAAACAAATCATTGGGTCAAGGTAACAGATACTTGATTTTGATAGTAAACTTGTTGAGCTTTTGCTAGTCGACGCATAATCTTATACTTCCATTTTCTTATTAATAATTAATATCGGTGCACCTTATGGGGTACACTAGGTCTAATCGCTCCTTCTTATAACATTTCTTGCATCTACTTTGCTAATTTCCTTATTTTAACTGGTGCCATTTTGTGGAAGGCCTTGGTCACTGGTTTCGTTTCAAGTGTTAAGTCAATTGCGAGCTTCATTTCCCTATCTGGAGAAAATCTTGGTAATTCGTCTGGAATATATCTTGAAACTATAAAATCTTCAAATTCTGTTTACTCCTGACCTCTGTCCATAATCACCATAGTGCTTACCTCTTGGTCACCGTAACCTCTTAGCTTAAGTCATCGTTAACAAATTCTTTACCTTCTTTCATCTTCTGAACCTCACCACCTTTTCCTTTAGCGTCTTCAGAACTATCTTTTCATCACGACGATCTATTTGGACATCACGCTTAAATAGTTAATTCATTCCTTATAATAATATCAAATCCTCACAAACTTATTGTCAGAAATCTCACTTTCACCATTGATACTTATTTACTTAACAAATACACGTTCTCGAATTTTCTAGTCTTTTAATCAAAATCTTACCAATTCAACGAGGTAAATCATTTTATCAACAATACCTTGAGAGATAAATAATTAAGTTTCTCTCACATCATTTAATATTTTAACACATAAGGTATTCACCCTACTCACCCATGTCATCACAGTTTCTCGTTCTTGGAGACGTATTCCTCATTGGAGTAGATTCCCTTGACTCTTAGTGCATCTCTGACTGGGCTAGTGATTTGCAATTTTCGTCATATGCCTTTGCTTTCTTTTCATGCGTAAAATGTAGATGGAACTTCGTCCACTTAATTCAGGATACGTCAATTTCTGTGTGAAAACTTCTTGCAAAGAATGACAATACAACGAAACGACTAGAATGGTTCACAGTCCAACAAAATTAGAGTTAAAAAGAAAGAAGTGACAAGGATTTGGACATGAATGAGACAACCACATTGGTACTTAAGATGGCCAGTCTTTCATACCATATGGCATACAGCACATGATTGGGTGGCGTCCCACCCGACTCCTCGTTATTCTGACAAAGTGTCTCACCATAACACTGTTTGTCCCAATCAGAAAGCAAAACTTGAGGGAAACAAATAAATTTGAAGGGAATGGAATATCCTCCTTTTCGATATCATAGAAAAGAGTTTATTTGATAAAAGAAGTTCATATATTTTTAGGAATTGAGAAGGAATATACGCTGTAATATTGAAAACTAGAACGATACCATTGGTCACCATCCACATTTCACTTGTATTCATCTTCCGAGCTTGTTCGATCATATCCCAATTGTGTCATATAACAAATTTAGAAAGTACGCTGAAATGCCTTTGCAAATTAAGCATTATGGTAGATTTCTACTTGTCACGTCTTGCGTCTTTAATATCGCACCCACACGGATAATACTTTAACAATTCGATCATAATGGCATTCCTACCCGATAACTTCGAGTTTCCTCGTTTTAATTTAGAATAACCACGAATCATTCAACATAACGATCTTTTTATTAATAATACTCTTCTTTTAGGAAAGTCTAGAAATCTTCTCAATCTCCTTCGATCACGCCCAGGCTCTTCTTAAATCGATATATTCTTTTAAACTTTAATGGTCTCTACAACTTGGTGAATAATCACTCCGTACACGGATTCTGTTATTAACCTTGTCATACAACATTTACATCTTGCCGATAGGAATAATCAGCTTTTTCATAATCACGGGTTACTTTGTTCTCGGAATTAGCAATACTAAGTCTGAAACAACATCCTCCAGGTGATCCGGGCTTTCTAACAAACAAGGAACTCAAGTAGTAACTTGACAACCAATGTTTAAAAATCATTTTATTCGAAAAGGGCTTTTAGAAATTTGTAAAGGAAAATCTTTTTCAAAAACTTGTTTGAAAAATTTAGAAAATCACAAACCTGGTTGTCCTTACTATATGAGTTAGTTGTTGTCCTTCCGACCTATAACAAGGTACCAAATTAATGGAACGATCATATAAAGGTTCATTCACTTCAATCTACCTTCTCTCCTTTATTGGGTCCATTTGCCTTCCTTAATCGACGGTCACTTCAAGTGTTGTTACATGTTATTATATTCATAGCTTCACATTAAAATTTCCATACCGGTAATACTCCCGTTATCAACTTTGCAATCGTTAAGTGGAACAGACTATCCCATAATCAACAAATCTATTTCATAGAACCAAAATTTGCTCATATCACATCACATCACTACTTTACATATCGCATTTATCATAGCACCATCATTTAATTCCACCAAAAATTCCAGATTTATACCTTTCTCCCTAACTCTTTCAAAATTCATCTAATTCATTCCATAATTATTCACGGGTGGCTTAGTCACTAATGGCTTCTTTTAACCCGATCACAGTTATCCTCTGAAACACTTAAATCTTCTCTCTAAACTTCTTCTCACCTTTATTTATATCTCAAGCGCTCAGCATTTACTGTAGCTCTCGAATCCATCCTCGTAGGTACAATCGCTTCATAGGACACGAGAAGCTCCAAACGATCAGATGATATAGAGAAATCAGGATCTGCCATTGCCGTTGTCTGGAAATCACATCGCAAGCTGAGAATCCCGAATCGCAACACGAACCATGCCAGAAACCTACTATGTAATCGCACTCATCCTTACGACGTCTTAGTTTTCTATTTCCTAATCCTAATCCTAACCCTCTACCCAGTCCCGACAATCTAGGCTTGTTTCAGTGACTTGAAACCTGTAGCTCTGATACCAACCTGTGGCGCCCTCCAAACCCGGGTCAGAAGTTTGGGGTCCACAACACAAACACAATATATTAACCTGTATAAGAAATATTATTTATAATGACCCTGCTTCATAAAACCACGGATCGCAACAGGTTAAAGTATGAAAACAAGCCACAACCTTAACTTTTATTTAAACGTACCAAATTTCCCTTTAATTTAACTTCCAACTGATAATAAAAGTATTCTTATAATTTGACTATCTCTCTACCGCATGAAGCTTCTGCTAGCTCGAACCAACTCCACTGGAACCTTAGCCGGCACTTTGGACTGAGGAACTTCACTATCATCCATATCATTTTCAACTGTAACATATATATAAAAAGATTCGCAAGAGTGAGCTAAGTAGCTCAGAAAGTCATGATAACGATAACTGAGGTTAAACAATGATCAAATGAGATGATTCAAAGGAATCAAGTTTCTTTTTAACTAATCATTAGAATTGGATATTCATTTTAAGTTTTAAAAACCAAGGTTAGGCTGCTGATCAGTCACACACTAACCCCGAGCAAGCACACAACACTGCTCTAAATACTAGATCCAAGGCACACATTGGCCTAACTTGACCATTGATATGGTCTGACCACGAATCTGGTCCACATAAACAAAAACTATCCAATCCTAAAACAATTCAATATGGTAAACAATATAATTCGATAAAACAATATCATAATCAACGATGGTGAAACACTTGAATAAAAATGTAAGGAAACTCATGGATATCTCAAGGGTATTTCAGGGTATGTATAAGAAACGGTTTTCCGTTTGTATAAACATCAGGTATTAGTTCAGTAATGATTTTTCAAGGTATAGTTCCTTGATGTTATAAGGATTGGTTGGGATATAAAAGTTTATGTGTTTTCAACCAATTTTCTTACAGTGTTTGGTGTTTGGTAATTAAACATTTGGGGAGTAGTATCATATCTGTGTGGTTTTGTATTTTAGGTATCCATAAGATTTAGTCCTTGGGATTTCCGAAATAGTGTATCCACAAAGGATGGTTTACAAAGCATAAGGCTTACGGCTCAAGATCAAGAAAATCAGGGTTCAAGGTTAAATGGTTTAAAGCTCTTGCAATATAAAACATGGGTTATTTTGAATAATAGCGACATGTTATAAAACAGTTCAAAAACATTGGTAATATATATCTTGAAGAAAAGTTTAGATATACTTGCCTTACAAGGCTTTACAACTATTACTGATCAACTCTGAGCCGACTTTGCTGCTCAGGCTCTAACGTCCAACCACTAGATCTCGTTGGATTCGACTTTGATACTCAAGTCTTTCTGTTGAAACTCTGCTGAGCTCGTCGACTGACCACTAGGTTATCTTTAGTCCATCGTCCACTTTCAGGTTCCCGACTATAACCTACAGGGTCGAAATACCCTACGTTAGACGTCTAGGTATGCTTGACATATCCTCGATACTAATTCTTATCCAACGATATTCAAACCCGTCTCATAATTATTCATATTAGAATAAAACATACATCAATTAGGGTTCACATTCTCGAAATCGATCCAGTATTCGTTTTTACAAAATACGTATACTCGTCATTTTACGAAATTAGGGTTACTGTGTTTATGGACAAAACATACAATACAACATACAATCAGGTTCTGTATAAAACATACATATATGTATTTACTTATACTCGCTCGACGTTCCGATAATCCTCGGATACGCTCCCGTATTTCTGTAGTTCGATTTTCCGGAAATCGGACATCGTCCCCTTTTTTTATCGGACTACCCGTCGAACCATCATCGACGTCAATAACACAAATCACAATCCAATTTTCACAATTCCACAACCATTCCCATATGAAATTAATTACACAACTTATTTTATTTATTTTATAAAAATTAGGACTCATAATAAATTCATCACCGTCCACCGTCGACTCGCCAAGGCTGATCGTCGACGGCGGTAAAATTCGCGGGTACCCGATTAGTTTCAGGTTTCCAACGCATATTTCACCGATTACGAAATTAATTTCCCGAAAGCAATTATTTATTTCACAAAATTTAATCAATTTAATTCCTGCAAAAATCAAATTAGAATATCAAAACCAACTGCACACAATCAGTCTTAACATTACTGGCCCAAACAGTAAGGCCCAATTAACAGGCCCAATACACAGTTCAATGGAAAACAGGGGAGCACAGGGACACGGTCAGCAAACACAACCAACAATCATGGCCAACACCGCATACACAACACACACACTTCATATGCACACACACGAACACATACACTTTACACACACTGCACACATATATATACGACTACCCACAGCAAAGGCCAACAGAAACCAGCAATTACCGGAGACTGACCGGACACAATATCGCAGCGACAGCAGTGAAGACAGAGGAAACAAGGAGGAACAGGGGAGTCACCAAGCTATTCGGTGGCAACTCGCCGGAAACCGAACGGAGAACCGCCACAGAGAAGCTACGGGCGGAAGAGAAAGAAAGAAAAGAGGGATAAGAGAGATGATGGAGAGAGAAGGACGAGAAAGACGAAGGATCGAGAGGGATCGAGAAATAAATTGTGTGTGCCTGTGTTTTGTCTGTTTTTATATATATATATATATAATAATATGGACGTGTAATGTGTAGGAATAAGACAGGTGTCCTGATATGCCACGCACCCCCCCTTTTTTGCTAGTGATCTCAATCCAAGCCTCGAAATTTTGCATTTAATGAAATAATCCTACAAATGAATAGTTATCAAAATAATCCGGAAATAATTCTGAAATTCTTAAAATATTTGGAATTTAATAAAATAAGATTTTCATAATTTTTAAAGCAAATTTTGAAATACGCGTCATGCCCGCAATTCATAATTAACAAACCGAGCTGCATTTAAAACAAACTCAGAAAATTACGAAAATAATCTTAAACTGTTATAAATATCCCGAAGTAAATGAAAACGCAGTTTTCGTAATTTTAAAACAATTTCTGAAATGCTACTTATACCCGCTTTATCAATTAAAAGAAATAACGCGCGGGTGAAATTAATCCCGAAAATTTCCAAAATAATTTTAAAATTCCCGGAATATTCCCAACTTAAATAAATATGAGTTTCATAATTTTTGAAGAGTTCTTGAATTAAATATGGATTTTACAAATAAAAGCATTCTAGAAAATCATTTAAAGATAAATAATTAATAAAATATTGATTTCTCAATTTTATAAAATCCTAAAAATAATTATTGAAATTATAAAATCATAAAAACAATTTTAGAGACACTTCAAATATTTATACAAATAAAGTTGCATTAAATCCACTTTAAAAGTGGAATAATTCAATACAATTCTTTAATTAATCACGCGAACAACCCGGTACATCATAAATCACACCTAGATAATGATCAAACCACACATGGCGGTCAAAACCAATACACATATTTTATTTAATAATTTCCATAATAATCACATATTTAAATAATTCGAAAATACCCGGGTCGTTATATTATTATGTAATTTTTATGTGATTTTTGGTGAATTATATGATGATTGGTGTTGATATGTGGATATTTATATGTGGTAAAGTATAAGTATGTTAATTTTATTACGTCCAGAACAAAATATAGATAATTAAGGTATTTTTCTGGTAAGTTTTTGAGTGTTATATGATTTTATATTGATTTATGAATTTATTAATTATTTTCTGAATAATTACGAAACTATTTTCTAAAGCCGGGAATCGTCCAACCTCAACCGTTTTTACGTTTTTACAACCCGAAACTCTTCTGAAAACTCCTTCTTAACCTAATCTAGTAATTCCGGATATTTTCTAGGTTTTGACTTTTTGATCCGGATTACGGTTTGACCCGTGCGCTACTCGGCGCAAAATTTTTGATACGATAACCCTTTTTGATAACATTATCTTCATATAAAGTGCTTTATAAAAAACTCGGTTTTGATAATTATCCAAAACTTTTGATGCTTATCCATAACAGGATGATATTTATCCAAAACGTTATCCGATCGGATCGTTTTTGCAGTTACTTAGTGGCTAAGCAACGTATTTTTCGATCCAACACGATCCAGCACGTATTAATATTCCATAAATATAAATAGCCAATACAGTATTGTATTTTGTACAGATAATCATTTGTAAATAGTAAAACCATATAATTTTTTAGAGAAAAACTTTAAAATTCGTCGCGTTCTTCATAATCAAACAAGGGTTTGAAGGCGTTATCGAACTCCGATTCGAGCGTGCTATATATCAAATAGAAGCTCTCGAAAAGTTCTTTCATAATCGAAGCCCTGCAATCAAGGTGATTTTATTATTTAATTATTTTAATTTGAATTATTTAATGATTAAAATAGGAATTTTTGTTCTTGATGTTGTTTGTGTGATTTGATTCCTGAATCATGTAGATCTTTTCTTCCTGGTCATTCTGGTATATTATATGATGAATTTGGAGTTCAATAACATGTTCAAATTGATGTTTGAATGTTCTTAATTGAAAATTAGGTGTTTCTTTATTAAGGGTTATTAGATGAAATTGATTGTACCAATATGAAGATCGTGAAGAGACGAATCGAATGGTATATTTGAAATTAACAGATGGTTCTTGGAAAGTGTTGATCGGAAAACTTATTCAAACGGTGGCAGATTTTTCCGTCGGCTTTTCCAGTCGATTCGTCGATTGTTTGAATGATTGGTTGCTGCAGATGAGTTCCTACAAGCGTGTAGAATGTTTCCCGTGTTTTTGATTGAGTTTTGTACCGCTGTGAAGCTTACCGAAAAGCTTAGTGGCCGTCGTTAATGGAGGCCAGCCACCGGAGTAGAAAATCGGGGAAGACAATGGCAAACTACAGTTTAGCCTTTCCTCCTTTTTACAAAACAGTCCCTGCAAATTTTCATAAATTCTGAATTTTGTATTTCAGTTTTAAAATTTTCAAATTTTATATTTCTGTTTATTTAATTTTCAGAAAAAATAGATTTTTATTATTTTAAATTCCAAAAATCATTATTTTTAATTCTATAAATTATTTTTAATTTTAAAATAAATATTAATTAATTAATTAATTAATTAATTTTAGTAGATAATTAATTATTTAATTAGTCAATTAATTTACATATTAATTGATTAATTAATTTAATTAGTTATTAATTAATTTTAATTAATTATTTAATTAGATTTAATCATTTAATTGGATATAAAAATTTCGAAAAATATTTTCGAGCTTTAAAATATTATCTTAAATTATTTTCAAGGCTCGATAATTATTATTAAATTGTTTTAAAGTCAGATTCGGGTGTTCGAACATTATTATTTAATTATAAAATGATTCGGAGACCAGTTTTAATTCCGAAAAATGTTCAAAAATTCGTATTAAATATCTGGAAAATAATTTTGACCCCGATCTTCTTTGAAAAATTATTTTGATTGAATATCTTGCATTCTATGTGCTACGTGCTATCTGATTGATGTGTTATATGCCTATGTGGGTATTGATTGACTGTTTTGGTCATAACTTTTACTCCGTTAATCGGATTTGGGTAAAATGAAGGGTAGATAGAAGCTTATGACGTCTATGTGACGATTAGAATAATATGAGATTGAATATTGAAAGATACTTGTGTTGCCTAGCAGAGTAAGTGAGGCATACAAAAAGAAAGCAAGTGATCCGTAAATAGAACTGAAGCGTAGAAAGAGAAGGCAAGTGAATGATGAATTGAAGCAAGGCATAGAAAAAGAAGGAAAGTGATTGATGAGTAAAACTGTTAGATGAGTACAAGTAAAGTTGGAAATCATCTGAGATAAGGCAAGTACTTCTAAACCTTTCTTGAGATAAATTGCAAATATTTCTGAACTTTCTCATAGCATGTTGCTAGTATTCAAAGTAAGTCATGTTTTATATTGCAAGCGGTTTAAACTATTCAACCTTGAACCCTGATCATATCATTGAACTTGAGCTGTAAGCCTTATTTCCTGTAAACCATCGACGGTTGATTTCCCAGACATTAAACCATACAAATATGATACTACTCCACAAACACATACCTACCATAAACAAAATACTGAAACAGAATTACTTGAGCATACAGAAACTTATATACCCTATAATATCAAAGATTTATATCCTGTATCATCATTGAACCATTGTTCATCAAATACCTGATGCTTCAAATGGCTTGAAGCCATTCTTCATATATATACCTTGATATACCCTAGCGATGCTCATGAATGTTTTATGCTCCGAGATTAATGCTTTATCAATGTTAATTATGATTCTGTTTTATTGAATTACAATGGTTATCATATTGAATTGTTTTAGAAATGGATGGTTTTATAAATGTGGACCAGATTCGTGGTCAGACCAGATTTGTTACATGCTGATTCTCAATGATCAGGAGGAGCTCAGGATCTGACTATTTTGGATGTCATCAGGATTTGAGGTGCCATCAGGATTTGATGCATCATCAGTATCTGCAGAACATCAGCATCTGAAGATAGTCTGTTTTGAAGATTAAGTATGTTCCTTATTTTGAGGGATGGATATAAGTTCGTTTTGAGTGATAGGACTTTGTATATTCAGTTAAAGATATGTATCATTTTCTGTTAGTATTTGATTATGCATATCTTAGACTAATTTGTAGCAGTTGTGTATTATATAAACACGGTTTAAGTCATTACATAGTGATTAACTCGAGCATTTATGAACTAGCAGCTCTCAAGAACATCAGTATTTCTTGAGAGAGTTTGTAACAGTTTTTATCAGAAATATAAAAAACTGTAATATTTTTATACTTGTTCAAAACGTTTATACAATTGTATCCAACCCCTTAAACAATTGTATCATTACTGGGCAATAATTGGTATCAAAGTAAACTAATAAATTTACAATCAGAAGCGATTTAAACATGTCTCTGAACAAGTATGAAAGTATTAAAATCCCCATTCTGAAAAAGGATGAATATCCTACATGGAAGGTGAAGATGTTCATGCACCTGGAGGCTACAGATCTAGACTATCTCGACATAATCAATGATGGACCCTACATGCCAACAAAACTGGTGCCTGCAACTCCTACTGTTGCTGAACACTATCAGTTGAAGGAGAAGAGTGAGTGGACATTAGAAGAGAAAGTAGATGTGCTGAAAGATGCAAAGGTAAGAAACATTTTGCATAACAGTCTTGATTCTATGATGTCAAACTGGGTTATAGCCTACAAGACTGCCAAGGAGATCTGGGATGCTCTTGAAACTCAATGTCAAGGATTCATGGCCATCAAGAAGAACATAAGGGCTGTTCTAATTCAAAAATATGAACATTTTGAGGCCAAACCTGATAAAAGCCTGATTGACATCTATGACAGGTTTCTCACCCTTCTCAACAACCTATACTTGGTGGGAAAAGTGTATGATCGGGAGGATTCCAACACTAAGTTTCTGAGAGCCTTGAATGAGGAATGGGAGACTCATACTTCAATCATACGACATTAGTATGATTTGGAAATAATTACCCTGGATGAAGCCTATGGTATGCTGAGAACTCATGATCTGGAAGTTCATCAAAGAAAAGAGAGGAAAAACAACAAGGGAAAATCAGTTGCTTTGAAAGTGAATGTTAAAGCTTCAAAAGAAAGGTCAGTTGAAGCTGCAAGGAAAAAGAACAATCTACCAGAATCAGATACTGATAATTTATCATCAAATCCTGATGATGATACTGATTCTGAAACTGATGAGAACATGACAAATTCTGATGTCATGCAAATGGCTGTATTTCTAGTTAAGGGCTTCAAGAGGATGCAATTCAGGAAGTCTCAGAAGAATAGAAGATTCATGAAAAAGTTCACTGGAGGAGAAAGGAAGTCATTTGGAAGAAGAGAAGGGAAGGACTCTAAAGCTGGAAAAGTCGACAATTCGAAAATCAAGTGCTACAACTGTGATGAACCTGGTCACTTTGCTACATAGTGCAAAAAGACAAAGCATGACAAAGGGAAGAACAAAGCCTTGATTACATCAAGCAACGATTGGATGGACTCCACTGATTATGAAAATGAAGAAACATGCTATGCACTGATGGCTAGCTTTGATGCTCTTGCTTCCTCAAATTCTAAGGTATCAACTTCTTTCTTCTCTTTTGATACTTAAGATATATCTGAACTGAAATCTATTCTTAAGTCTCTACATGGTAATTTTAAAAATAAGACTTTGGAGAACAATAGGCTGTTATCTGAAAATGAAATCTTAAAGTCTAGGAATGATCAGTTGGAGTTTGACTTAGTAAATCAGATTAAAGTTCAAAAAGAATGTGAGAAAGCTAAACATACAGTAAGGATACTAGAAGCTAAGTATAGTATGTTGGAGAATGAATTAGAGAATGAGAGGAAACCCCTTAAAGCCTGGACTAATTTAGGTAAAAAGGTTCATGAGATGATCTCTAAGAAAAACTGGAAAGAATGTCTTGGTTTTGTAGATGGAATTGAGGATGTTGAAACTGAAAATAAAACTACCCTTAAGACTCTTGTAAAGTTTATCTCTTCAGAAGCTGATGAACCCAAATCTACCTTAGAAAAGGGTTCAACATCAGCATCCCAAGAAAAGCCAGTAAGTGATAAATCTCAAAGAAAGAAAACAAGGAAACCTTTAAGACTGTTAAGAAAGAAAAGAATATAGGACTTTTGTCTAAAAGACAATTGAAAAAGAAATTATCTGAGGTTACTCACAAACCTCAAGTTAAAAGTCCTAAAAGGAACAGAAATGGTAAGCAAGGTATTTCTAAGGATTCTAATTATAAGTTTGTTCCCAATGCTCCTAGAAAAACTTGTTTTAACTGTGGTAATACTAATCATCTTGCTTTTGATTGCAGGAGGAGTAAGAAAATGAGAACTACTATTCCTGAGTCTGATATTAGGGGTAGATCAGTATTTTATAAACCACAAAATCCTTGTTTTCATTGTGCTATAGTCGGCATTCAATTTACACTTGTAGTTCCTATCATAAGTTATATCACAACTATTATGAACCTTTTCCTAAATTCAATAAAACTGCTTATGTACTCAATTCTTCTACTTCTACTAAATCTACTTCTGATAAGACAAATCCGGATAAAGGAAAAACTGTCAGAAGTACTTCTGAATCACAAAGGCTTAAGTTGTCCAAAAAGAGGACCCAATAGTATGGGTCCTTAAAAATCCTTCTAATTAATTGCTCTTCTAACTACAGGGTAACAGGAAAAACACTCTTGTCTTGGATAGTGAATGTTCAGTATATATGAATGAAAATAAATCCCTGTTGTCAGAGTTTGAGAAGAAGGATAGCCCAGATGTATCTTATGGAGATGGAAATATAGGACACACTCTGGGATATGGCAACTTGATAATTGGAAAAGTAGCAATAGAGAATGTAGCTCTGGTGGAAGGACTGAAGCATAATCTTCTAAGCATAAGTTAAATCACTGACAGAGGTTATCATGTGGTGTTCTATGACTCGCACTGTGAAGTGGTTCACAACAAGTCAAAGAAGATTGTCTTGATTGTCAGAGTTTGAGAAGAAGGCTGGACCAGATGTATCTTATGGAGATGGAAATATAGGACACACTCTGGGATATGGCAACTTGATAATTGGAAAGGTAGCAATAGAGAATGTAGCTCTGGTGGAAGGACTGAAGCATAATCTTCTAAGCATCATTCAAATCACTGACAGAGGTTACCATGTGGTGTTCTATGACTCTCACTGTGAAATGGTTCACAACAAGTCAAAGAAGATTGTCTTGATTGTCAGAGTTTGAGAAGAAGGCTGGACCAGATGTATCTTATGGAGATGGAAATATAGGACACACTCTGGGATATGGCAACTTGATAATTGGAAAGGTAGCAATAGAGAATGTAGCTCTGGTGGAAGGACTGAAGCATAATCTTCTAAGCATTATTCAAATCACTGACAGAGGTTATCATGTGGTGTTCTATGACTCTCATTGTGAAGTGGTTCACAACAAGTCAAAGAAGATTGTCTTAATTATCATAGTTTGAGAAGAAGGCTGGACCAGATTTATCTTATGGAGATGGAAATATTGGACACACTCTGGGATATGGCAACTTGATAATTGGAAAGGTAGCAATAAAGAATATAGCTCTGGTGGAAGGACTGAAGCATAATCTTCTAAGCATCAGTCAAATCACTGACAGAGGTTATCATGTGGTGTTCTATGACTCTCACTGTGAAGTGGTTCACAACAAGTCAAAGAAGATTGTCTTGATCGGTTATAGACGTGGAAATATGTATGAAGCGAGGCTACATGAAAGTCTTGAGCAGGAAGCTACTTGCCTTATATCTAAGGCATTAGTAGATGAGAGCTAGAATGGGCATAAGAAGCTCTCACATCTCAACTTCAATTCAATCATGAACTTTCCAAGAAGGATCTAGTAAGAGGATTACCAAATATGCAATACTCATCGGATGGTCTTTGTGATGCTTGTCAAAAGTCTAAGCAAAGAAGAGTGTCTTTCAAAAGCAAAACAGATTTTTCTATTACTGACCCATATCATATGTTACACTTGGATCTCTTTGGACCAGTAAACATAATGTCCATCAACAAGAAAAGGTACACACTTGTAATTGTTGATGATTTCACTAGATACACTTGGGTTTATTTTATACACAGGAAGGATGAAACTCCAGAAATTCTTCTGGATTATATAAGGCAAACTGAGAATGGATCCACCCATAAAGTGAAAATTCTAAGAAGTGATAATGGCACTGAGTTTAAGAACTCAAAAATGGAGGAAGTTTACAAGTACAAAGGCATACAACAACAATTATCGGCTCCTAGTACACCTCAACAAAATGGTGTTGTTGAGAGAAAGAACATAACCCTGATTGAAGCTGGAAGGACTCTGCTGGAAGAAGCAAAAGTACCCACTTACTTCTGGGCTGACGCAGTAAACACAACATATTATACTCAGAATATCACACTGATAAATAGACATGGTATTACTCCTTATCAGATGCTGAAATAAAAGAAGCCCAGTCTCAAACATCTTCATGTATTTGGATGTAAGTGCTTTATTTTGAGAACTCATACTGATTAGCTAGGGAAGTTTGAATCAAAAGCTGATGAAGGAATCTTTGTTGGCTATTCACCATCAAGAGCATACAGGGTTTTCAATCTGAGAACAAATACTATAGTTATCTCCATAAATGTATCTTTTGATGATAAGAAGATTCCTGATTTTGAAGAGGACTCTCATTAAAGTCTAATCTTTGCAAATGAAAATGCATTATTGGAATGTGGATCAAACTCTAATGAACTGTCAAATCTTGATGATCCAAATCCTGATACTCCTTTAGATTATGAAGATGATCATTGTACTAATGAACCTGCACATGTTGAGGGGGAGCAACATCAAGGTTCAGCTAATGGTACTAACACAGAAGAATCAACTCAAGGTTCTTCTCAATCTGGTCATTCAGAATCCAATGCTGATTCAATATCAAATGGACATGATTCAAATCCCAAGACTTCATCAGGAGATAACAGCACAGATTCAGGGGGAGCCTCAAATGCATTTGATGAGGCATACAATTCAGGGGGAGCATCTAGCTCCAGAAGGACACTTCCTAGTGCCATAAAATGGACTAAAGATCATACTCCTGATCTAATCATTGAAAATCCTGATAAATGTGTAAAGACAAGGAGTGCAACTCAAAATAAATGTTTGTATCACAATCTACTTTCAAAAGAAGAGCCAAAGAAAGTAGAAGATGCACTCAAAGATGCAGATTGGGTCATAGCTATGCAAGAAGAGTTAAATGAGTTCGAAAGAAATGAAGTTTGGAAGCTGGTGCCTAGACCTAAGAATAGGTCAATTGTGGGCACAAAGTGGGTCTTCAGAAATAAGACTGATTCTGATGGAACAATAAACAGAAACAAGGCAAGATTGGTGGCTAAAGGATATTCTCAACAAGAAGGCATTGACTATGATGAAACATTTTTTCCTGTTGTTAAGCTGGAAGTAATCAGAATTTTCTTGGCATATACAGAACACAAGAAATTTAAAGTCTTTCAGATGGATGTGAAGAGTGCATTTCTCAATGGAGAACTTGAAGAGGAAGTCTATGTTAAACAGCCACTAGGTTTTGTGGATCCTAAACATCCTGATTATGTTTATAGACTTGACAAAGCACTCTATGGACTAAAGCAAGGACCTAGGGCATGGTATGAGACCCTTGCTCAGTGTCTAGTGGAAAGTGGATTCAAAAGAGGTACCAAATACTGATGACAGTTCAACTTGTTTTAATTTAGAAAATTATTGACAAATGATTTCTAAATTGTTTAATGCTGAAAAAGTGATTGTCTTATTTGCTATTGTTTAAAAGTGGATAAACTATTGAATAAAGTCACACAACGATTTACTAAAAGAGCAGTGCGTCCTTTGATTCTGATTCCGCACATTACTCCACTTTCCACTCTAATTCTTCAGTAATTATCCTCTATCAGAAGTCTAATTCACTAAGCTTCCTTCTCCGAGTGTGGTACATACAACAAAGCCTTGCAAACTTATATTTACGCAAGAACCTCTGTGACACGTATTATTATACACACACAGCCTCACTATTCATATCTAACGAAGATCTTTTCTCAACACCTACAAACATCATGTCATCATCTGAGCTTTTACCCTTCTTCAGTTAAACCACTATTATTCATGGAAACACTTTTGGAACCAATAACTACTTGGCTCCACTTACACATCAGCAGTTTCCTCAATCATTTCATGATATACATGATTTCTTACTCAAATGTCCTATTGGATATCCTCTCACAAATCCTAATAAGGTATCATACAGAGTTGTAATGCAACTATGGGATAAAGCTCTAGTTAATGTAACAAATATTGGTTTCTCTTTTGAATTTAAGGGACACGGGTATGAAGTTGATACTGATGTTCTCGTTCAAGCATTAAGATTGCCTGCCTGTGATGGTGCTCCTGACAATTATGCAACTGAGCAGCTATTTGATATGCTCAGAACTATGAACTACAAAGGTGATATCATAACAATTGGGAAATTGAAAAGAATAAAGTTAAAGAGAGAATGGAATTTCTTATTTGATTGCATCAACAGATGTTTCTTAAATAAGACAACAAATTTTGATGCTCTTCCATCCACTTCTCTGAAAATTGGATATTCTCTTTTCTATTCTGGTAATTTTGACTATGGTAATACCATTCTTCAGTTCATAATTTCTAGGAGAATAGATGCATCAGGTGTAATAGGGTATACTAGATTTCTTCAACTAATTTTTAATTTTCTATTCCCTAATGTTGAATTTGATGATGATGAATTGCTTCATGTATTTCAAATTTCTAAGAAGGCTATTACAGATCATATCAAAAGAGATGAAAAGAATAAGTTTTCAGGACTTCCCTTCCTACCTCAGGAGGTCGGGCAATTTCTATTGGGAAATAGACCTACTCCTTCACAAGTACCTGCAAATCCTGACGCTGGCACCTCTTTTAAATTTCCTGATGCTGTGGAACAAGACGCTACCCCTCTTGTTTCTAACCCAAGCATTTATTCTACTAAACAGAACTCCAACTTAGTTCCTAAATTAGCCTCCTTTGATGTCTCTTAAAAGGCATCTGTTGTACTAAAGAAAAGGCTAGTTAAGAAATCTATTCAATCTAAACAGAGAGCTTAATAGGTCTCATTGAGTGAGAGCGAGAAGAAAGAAGAATGTTTTCCAGTCAGGAAAAGAAGGTTGATCATGCAAGATGATTCTTACTCTGATGATTAGATGCTCATTGGGCCACGAATAAAGACAAAGAAATCAACAGTTGCAATTCCTGATAAATCTGTTGACGCAACTGGAACTAAGGAGCCAAGTACTGTTGCTAGTGCTCTGATCAAATAGATTTCAGTAATCAAAGAAACTGTTGTGCTCAAGAAAAATGACAAGAGCAAGTTGAAAAGAAAAGCTGAAGATATGGTTAGGTACATCAGGAAGAAGAAAAAGAGTCAGTCTTCTACTATGGATGTCAGTCCACAAGAACCTAAGTTTCAAAGGGATTTAGCAACTAAGACACATCCAGTCACACAAGAACCATCTTCTCAAAGGGAAGATGCAGACAAAGAGGCTGCACAAATAATTGTTGATTTTGCTCAAGGTGATCCTCTTGCAGACTCTGAACAACTGCTACAAGAAAAGAAGTCTCATCAGGATGTATTGTCAAAGGTGGATACAGTTATTAATGATCTGATATTTGAGGAGGGTACACAAGAACCTTTATCACTTCTTGCTGAAGCAGCTCATATTCCTCAGGCCCCATAAGAACTATCAGTTCAAAGTACTGATGCTGGCCTAGTTCATTATCCTGACAAATCAAATCATGATGCTACAACAAATCTTAATGTTGATCAACTATGCATTCAAGCAGTTTCTACCGATGACTCTTTGCTGCTAACTAGCTTGTTTAAGCATCCTGATGTGTTGTTTGTTCCTCCACTATCATCACTTCCATTTGAGGACTCACCTTCAGGTATTGCTTACTTTCCTATGTTATTCTTCATGTTTGTATGATTATAAATAGTCTTTTATTTAAGGTTACCTCTATTTATATGACAAGCATACTATTCCTCTCAACCATCTCTTATTTCTTTGCAAAATGTGTGATTGTGCTTTTCTGTGAGACTGTGTGAAAATTCTCTGTGAGAAAATTAAATTTTGAGTGGCAATCTCCTGTACTGGAAAAAGGAGAGCTAGTTTTGAGAAAAGAATATTATAAGTTTTCCTTTGCTTATAAACCTTCTTATGTGAGAAACATATTACTTTTTAAAATATATTGTGTGAGAAGTGTTGAGATCACTTGAAAAGAAAAGAAAGATTTAATAGTTACTTTGTTTTATATTTCAGGATCTCATCAGCAATAGACATTCATTGTTAAGGATCCTCTTAAGGGATAAACAATTATGCCTAGATCTGCAAACTCTTCTGAGGGTCTGTTTAGCTCTGATTCTGATAAAGATAGTAATCATGATGATTCTGACATAGATCATCTTAAGATCTCTATTAATGCATCTAAGAAGTCCAATGTTGGTTCTTCTTCACATTTCAATGTTGATCCTTCTTATTACAATGCTGATGCTGAGCATTTTCGAAAGACTGAATGGGATTTTGCATGGAGAGGTGCACATACTTCTATCTCATCAGCTGTTGGTATGCAACATGTTCACAGGGCATATGATGGACTTCAAAACCCTGACCTTAAATTGCATCTCAAGGCTTCTACCATCTCTGTGAAAGGAATTCTCTTTGAAATTATTTTTCATGAATCTATAGTTTACAACTTCGGTACTTTCTGCAGAAACTTAAAGTTACGATTTGTTGGTTTTAACGAAGTTACGTTTACGATCGGGGTTTCGTTTACGCCCTAACTATTAACACAACCACCAAAATTCATCATATCATCATCAAAACACAAACTCCTCTCATGAACATCATGTTCTTGAGGCAACAATAACCAACCTTAAATCTACTTAAATTAATCATCAAGATTTCATCAATAGCACCCATTACACTAGGTTTACTACCACATACTAAATGGATCTTAAAAATGAATCTTAAATAAAGTTGGGCCAAAGATTTTAACTTTCTTGAAAGCTTGAGATGTGTTCTTGAGGATGGTGGAGGCTTGGAAGTGCTTGGTATGATTTTTAGAACCTAAAACCACCATTGAAATCAAGAAACCAAAGAGGGGTTACTATTTACACTATTCACTAGTGAGTTTCTTGAATTTATTCCACCCATCAAACCTTGATAAAAAGAGATGAAAGAATTTTTTTACCTTAGTTTAGTTGCTAGGAGGCTTGAGAATTAATTGGGTGATTTTATAAGAGCTAGAACTTGGAGATTTGAATTTGATTTCTTCCCCTTTTGCATTAGGGCCGAATGGAGCTTCCAAGGGGGGTATTTATACTCCTCTTGGTTGCTTCTCTTGGATGCTTTGATAGGTTACTTCTAGGAAGGTGAGGTGATATCTTGCACTTGATTTTATTCTTCCTAGTATAGCATTCTAGGTTTATTCTTTGTAGCAAATCTTGAAGACAAATCTTTGTAGCTTGCTAGCTTACAAGCTAAACTACAAGGTTAACTTCCTTAGCACACTATTTTGCTAGCTAGCTTGTTCATCCTATGGTTAGCTCACTATTTTATGAAGTAACCATGGTTACTTCCTTACCATGGTTTATTTAGTGCGTTACGTTTATTTAATCGTTTACGCGTTCGCTCGGTTACTTAAACGTTCTTCGTAATACTTACTCGTTAATGGTTTGCGATGTAATTCCTTTCGTATTTATTCCTTATATTTTTATTTATCCTACTTGAATATAAATCCGTAGGATTTTAATCTCATAATTATATTGTGATTCCCGTAATCCTCGATAAGTCGTAAATACGGTCATTTTTCAAAGTTCGTTTTCTTCGAAAACTAATAGGGTTTACATACACTCATTTGGTACGTATAGTCGTAATATCAATTCTGAAACTCATTTTCTCATGCACTACATAGTGTGGGCTCAAAAGTTTTTTTCCCGTCTGTCAGGGTTACTATTCATTAAACGTTTTACAAGGTCTCAAAAATTCGAGTTATTACATTAACAAATTCTGAGTTGTTCTGCCAGAGTTAGTCCAAGTCCTGATAATCTCTCTTTCCTTTTCTAACTCAGTTTTTAGAGATTCATTTATTTTAAGTACTTCATCCCTAACATAAAAGGCATCATCTCTATATTTCTGAGTTTGATGGAACATGACTAACTCTTTTTCTAAATAATCATTCCTCTTTTTATAAGCAAGATTTTCAGAAGTTAATCTTTCACATGTTAAAGTTCGATCTCTATAACTAATGAACATGGTTTTAAGATATCTTCTCAACTCAATAATATCATCAGTATGAAAGGCATAAGTAGTTTGGGGTACCTTTAACTCAGCATTTTCAGAACTGCTATCAGCATTTGCCATCAAGGCATAGTTCACCTCACTTTCAGAATCTGAAGTGTATGTCCAGCTTTTCTTCTTTGTGACAAGAGCCTTGCCTTTGTCACTCTTCACTTTCTTGCAATCAGGAGATATGTGGCCTATCTCACCATAGTTGTAGCACTTGACATTTGAGTAATCTCCTCTGTCAGACTTTCCTCCTTTGCCTTCAGATTTTCTGAAACCCTTCTTATCAGAACTTGCACCTTTCCTGGAAAATTTCTTTCCCTTTCTGAATTTCCTGTATGCAATCCTTGTGATTCCTTTCACCATAAGAGTACACAGCTTCATCATCTCTTCATCAGCATCTATCTCAGGTAAGCTTTCAGTTTCTGAGTCATCATCACTATCAAAACTTGATGACTCAGTATCAGACTTTGTGATGAGAGCTTTTTCTTTGCCTTTTCTTGAGGCAGCTTCATTGGGGGATTCCTCCTCAGCCTTTAGAGCAACTGTCCTTGATTTTCTTCCATTACTCTTGCTTCTTTGTTCCATCTCAAGTTCATGAGTCTTGAGCATCCCATAAATTTTATCAAGAATTATTTCTTCAAGATTATAGTTATCTCTTATAGTGGTGGCCTTCAAATCCCAACTTTTAGGAAGAGTTAACAGGAATTTAAGATTTGAATCTTCAAGATCATATTCCTTGTCAACTAGGGACAAATCATTCAAGAGTTTGACAAATCTGTCATATAAACCAGTCAATGACTCATCAGGTTTTGAGTCAAAGTGCTCATACTCTTGAGTGAGTATAGTCTTCCTGTTCTTCTTAATTAAATCAGTTCCCTCGCATCTTGTCTCCAAGGCATCCCATATCTCCTTTGCAGTCTTGCAGTTAATTACCCTATTTGACATGACATTATCAATGGCACTATGCATCAAATGTCGTACCTTAGCATCCTTAACAATCGATGAGATATCTTCAGCAGTGTAATCATTCTTCTCCTTTGGAATAGACTTTGCTGGTTCACCTGCAACTACAACAGAGAGTTTGGTTGGCTTGTGTGGTCCTTCATTGATTCTGTCAAGGTATTCTGGATCTGTAGCTTCCAGAAACATAGACATCCTCACATTCCATATGGGATATTCAGATGGTTTCAGTATGGGAACTCTAATAGTCTCATATCGATTATGGATTTGAGTTTTTGGAGGTTCTTCAGTTTTGGTGGGCTTGGTTGGAGTTTGTTCTTCTTCAGACATGATTGTTTTTGGATCTTAAACTGTTTATGGGTTAACAAATCTGCTTTGATGCCACTTGTTAGGTCTCACACACTGTAGAAAGGGGTTGAATACAGTGTTTACACAATCAAATCGAATATAAGAACACAGAAAACATATTTTATTTAACACAATAAACTCTGTTATAATATGGAACTGTCCTCTCTCAGTGATGAACAACTTATCACGAGAGCTGCTAGGTTACAATGAATAATAACTTCGATTATGATAACACATATAGTGTACACCCTATGTCTGTGTTTATATACTACACAATTACAAGATAAATTCTAATTGATATGGAATTAATTCTGCTTCCTAAAATATATCAACTAGTTATCTTTTCTTCCAAGTATTCTATTCTTCATAGAATTCCTTCTTCATGCATATCTCTTCTTTCGTTTGTCTTGATCTTCTTTCCTTTCAATCAGTCGCCTTCCTTATCTGAAAGTATCCTTAAGTCCTATGATCTCCTGATAAATATCTCCTGATAATTTAAGTTCTGACAACATAAGTTCTGACTTCAGTATAAGTACTGATTTCCAGTGAAGTACTGATTTGTCCTGTTAAGTAAGATCTGAAAACTAAACAAAAATCATATTAGTCATGACATTATCAAATATATCTAACACGCTTGCTAAGCATCTCTTCACTCATACTTGTTTATTATTCTAATCTTTCAGCTAAGCCAGAGCAGGCTTGAGTTCCAGGTCAGATCAGAAGTCAGGTGCTTGTAAATAGTTGGTGTGTTTTCCAGGTAGGCTGTTTGAGACGCTTGAATAGTCTAGAGGTTTGTAATAAAATCTGAATAATCTGTAAAACTAATTAGACTTATGACTTATAATAACATCTAGTTTGTATTAGTGCATGTTCCATATTATAACCTGTGATCGATCCAGTTGCAAGTAAGGGGTCATATTTATTATTTTATTCCGCCGTGTCTATTATATTTTGGTTTATTGATCAGTGACCCCCAAATCTAGACCCCAGGTTTGGAGGGCGCCACATCAAACACCAATTCATTCATATTTCTTACAATATAAATTACTAAACTATATGAAATCTTCACCAACATCAATCAATAACAATCAACCAACAAAACCTAACTTTTTACAATCCAAACTCAATGAATCAACATATACTTAAACATAACTCAAATTCAATCTTATAACTCAAGTAAATCGAAGGGTGGATGATGTTTATACCTTCCTTGAAGCTTGTTAATACTTAATAAAGTCATAAGATCCTTGATGAGGCCTTGGTCTAGCTTTAGGAGCCTTAAACTTCCATGAAAAATCAAGAAAATAAGTTATTAATTTTTGGAGTTACTATTTACCCTCAACTTTAAACATTTTTCTAAAATTACAAACTTTATGGATGGGCTTAAAATTTGTTACGTGACTTACCCATGATATGAAGGAGGTTTGGTAAAAATTTAGTGATTTTTGAATGAGTAGAATGTGAGTTTTGAATTTTGTTTCCTCCTTATTCTTAAAAATCAACATTGTGTTCTTAAAGAAAGAGAGAGAGTTGCTTGACTAGATTTCCTTTAGAAGTATTGGATGATATTTTTTATATGTATTGTGTATGTATAATGTGTGTTCAATAATATGCTTCCAAATTCAAGCCTAGGTCTTAGCTTGCACACCAAACTTGACTAGGCATTTAAATTACAAAACATGAATCCTTATTTTAAGAAATGTTGTCTTTCACTTAATTTTTAATTTAATTAGCTATCTTGGATAATTTATTTCTAATTAATTTGCATGGGATTTGCATGGCCTTGGTCCGTTTATTTATTCGCTTACGTATTCGCTTGGTCACTTATTCATTTTCATGGTAAATCTTCATAAATGATTCACGGTGTAAATCTTTTAATCATAATTCTCATCTTTTCTCATACTTGAGCTTGGGTTTTACTCGTAGGATTTTAATTCTTTGGGCTTAGTGGAATTCTCGTATTCCTTGATAGCTCATAAAATAAGGTCAATTTTTTAATATATTGGTTTTCCTCCGAAAACTAACGATTTTTACATACACTCATTTGCTACATATAATCATAATATCAACTCCGAATCTTAAATTAAAAACTCTTATATGGTGTGTTCGTAAATTTTTTTATTAAACCGAAAGGTTACTATTCATAAAGGTCTTTTACCGATGTCAAAGATTCGGGCTTTTACAGTCTTCCCCCCTTAAAAGGATTCCGTCCCGGAATCATGTAGCGACAAGAATTTTCGTGATGTATTTATATGAATAAAGTATAGTTCTTGTGTTGTTACTTGGTTTTATGTGACTAAAATAAAAGTATAAATCATTTTGTGGTTTATGTATAATTTTTGTAAGGAACGGGCAAAGTCTCGTTCCAATTTGATGAGTCAGCTAAGGGCTTAAGCTATGATTGTCGGGCTGTCAAGTAGAATGGGACCCGTTGTTCAAAGGATGGATCAAATGAGTAGGATTAAGATAATATAATTTGAGAATTATAATAAGTTGTGATAAATGTGAAGACTTCTATATGTCTCTGTGATTTGAGTTTATAATTGAAATGCTATTTTGATAATTGAGTAATTATTACTCGCATAATCAATAATTAAAAAGGGAATTATGTGCAAGGAGTATAAATAAGAATTGTGGTGGTTATTATTATGTGAATATATGTTATTTGACTATTACGAGTGTGAATCTGTGATTCACGAGTTTATTTTTTAAAAAGGATTTATTTGATTTAAATAAGGATTTATTGGCCCTTATATATTTCTATAAAATTATTAAAATATGATCAAGGTGTGAAATTTGTTATAAGATCCAATAAAAATCTTAGATACTTTTTTAGAATGATAGTTGGATTTAATTTGACATCTGGATATTTTAAAATAATTTTTCAGAGTTTATTTCTGTTTTAGGAATTATTTGTAAAATCCATAGATATTAATTCGGTTGCTCAAAAATCTATTTTAAAATATGGGCGAAGAGCTAATTTTATGCTCTTTATTTTAAAAATAGGATTTGCAATATTTTCTGATTGTATAAAGATGTTTTATATTTTACAAATAGGGATTTATTGATTTTTGAGAGAAAAGGAAACAAGTTTCTAGAAATTAGATGGGAAATGACCATTTTGCACCTGCCACAAATATATATAATCCCCTCCCCTTTCTTTTTCTTTTCTCCTCCCCGGCTCTCTCTTTCTCTTCTCTCAAACTCTCTTCTCTCTCTCTACACTTGGTACTCTCTCTCTCCTCTTACTCTCTTCGATCCTTTTCTCAAACTCAATTCTAATTTAGGATTTGAGTTCCTCTCACCTTATATATATACATATATGGTTGCATGTATAGGTGTGTGTGTGTGTGTTTGTGCTTGATTCGGTGATTAACCCTCTCGGGTTCTTGTTTTGATTTGGGTTTTAGTTCGATTATGCAGAAAAGTTATTGATGAATGCTTGCATGTGGTTGTTAACTAGAGTCTTGAGATATCGGTGAGGTTTGGTCAAAGAAAAACCCGATTGGGGCATCTCCGAGGCCTTGCCGCCGATGGTGATGAACTCTGGTGAGCCGGCAGTGGGCTATGATGCATGTCTGAGTCCTATAATAACCATTCAAATTCAATTAGTTGATGCGTGTTGATTTAGTGTGGAATTTTAAATGATCGATTACGAGAAATAATTTTTGTAAAGTCGAATTACGTATTTTAAACTTGGTTTATCGATTTAAGATTACGCATGTTAGTATTATTGAAATATTCAGTTTTTAAAGGATTATTGGGTTCATTTTAATTCTTAAATTCAGTTGAGATAATTCCAGCCCATGCATTTTGGTTCAAATATGTTTAAGTGAAGAATTTGCATTTTTGATTTAAAATTGTTATTACTAGGTTCGAAATTTTGAATAATTCAATTTTAATTATTTGAGTAAATTCAAATAAGTGTGATGATAGGATATGAAATTAGGGTTGATTGATTTAGAGATGATATGTGTTAAGATGAAAATTGTTTATTAAAGTTTTAGCTTGGTATCGTAAGTCGCTAAGTTGATAATTGTATAAAGTAAAGTTGCATGTTAAACGTTATGTGTTAAAGAGTAATTATATATATACTCGATTGTGATTATTTGGTTGTATTAGAAGGGCAAGAGTACTTACGAGTACGTTATGCCCGTCTCTCGACAAGTTAAAAAAATAGGTGATATTTGATATCGAGTAATACAAATCGATGATTATGTGTTAAGTGTAAGTTTTGAAATAATTGGTTTTATAAAGAATATAAGAGTATATCTTGTTACGTGCTACATGTATATATGCGTATAAAAGATAAAGGTTTATTACTATTGGGGTAGAAGCTAGACATTCTGAGAAACGTCGGGAATTGATCAAGTATCTAACTAGGGTTTTGTTTTGTATTGTAGATTCGAATAGTAGAGGCATTCATGCTAGTAAAGGGAAGGAAGTCCTAGGTGGTAGTAGCTCAGGTTCCATTAAACAGGAAAGCTTTTTGAGGCAAGTAACTCTGCCTTCTATTAGTTGATTACTGAAAGATTATTGTTAATGCCATGATAGAGTAAAGGATTCTTGTAAAAACTTGTTATTAATGCTTAAGAAAACCCTATTATTGTTCCTTGCGATAAATTTGTTATCAATACTAGTGACAAACCTAATAGTAAACCCTTGCTCAAGTACGTAAACCCTATCCTTGTGCTTTGTTAACTTATGATCCCTTAACCAAAGAGAGTCTTTGTGAACTTTTCTTATGTTATATATTGTTAATCTAGATTACCTGATAATCCTTTATGCCTTGCTATGCATCGTTCTTTGGAATTATCCTTATTGCGATCTTATACGCCCTGTTTAACATTTGATTAATATCTTCAACTTATGACTCTGCTTACTTTCAAATCGTTCAATTCCCTTGAATTCTTAAATTGGACTTAAGAATGACTTTCGAATTGAAAGAGTACAAATGATTTCACTTATCGGTAATGTTAAAACTGAATTTAGATAAACTTTCTTGTATTCCAACATAAAGGTTTTCCAAATGAATTCCTTAAGGATTGGATAGAGACATAAGAGGCTAGTGAGACTAGTCTAGTCATATAAGAGGCTAGCGGGGCTAGTCTAATATAAGGCTGAAATAATGCCATAGGTACCTTAATGACCAGATGGAGGTCAGTACAGGCTGATCACCCTTATTACATTTAAAAGATGGAGCTCCAATCAAGGGTTCTTTAATATTTTATAAAAGAGGAAATGTATATCTTTGATAAAGCAGTTTGCTTCTTTTACTTGAAATAAAACAAAATGAGTAGCATCTTCTTTAAATTACATCAAGAACCCTGTCACTTTACCTTGTTACTGATTCTCGAAGCTTGAATGGATGCTTCCTCTAAAGTGAGAAACTCCCTGAGAACCCCTTTATTGATTGTGATGAATGTCGGCTGTAACGCCTGAGAAATTACGCTTGTATTATATCATATTAATGATAAATTATGTGTTTTAATATGTCATTCGTGTGTAATTAGCTATAAAACCCTAACTGCTAAGTGATATGTGTATTCCATATTGTCCGGATATTTTCAGGGTATTTTTCGGATATTTTATTTCGTATTTACAGTCTTCGTATCAAAAGTTATACGACCCAGACTATGATTTTATAGCTGATATTTCAAATAAAATAATTGGCCTTATTTTTCATAGAACGGCTTGTACCATCGCGTTTTTATGAACATCTAGATATTTTATAAATTTTCTCGTTTCGCGAAAATTTACTTTTCCGGGCCCCATTGGGTGTTAAATCCCCAACAAAATCACATTTTTATTTTTATAAAATTATAGGCCTTTCATTTTTATAATTTATTTTCATTTTAAATTATTCACAATTTTTGGGAATTTTTGTTATATATATTATATATATAAAATATTTAAAAATTAAAATTTAATACTCAAAAATTATAAAATTAGGGGCCAGTTAATTTTAATGGATGTATAAGTAGGGCCTTAATTTTAATTAGGAGTATTATTTTATCTACTCTAAATAGCCTAATTTTTATTTAATTATTATTAATTATTTGCTAAAAATCAGAAAAATACATAAATTTTCTGAAATTCAGGTCTGGTATTCCAAGGTCGAGTCTAACAATCTAGCAGTGATTTTGGACTGATTTCTGCATCAAATCGATTGATGTGAGTATCAAAAGTCATCCCCTTGATCTGTTCTTTCGATCCCTGGTGTTAATTTCATGTTTTAATTCGTTGTTTTCAATTTTAGTTTCTAGGGTTTATACCCGATTTGGTACTTTTTGATCCTAGGGTTATTAGGATGATTTGATGATTGATATAGCTTCCTATGATGATTTACAGTCGATTCACGGTGTTTAATTGAATGAACGATTCCTAGATAGTAATATTCGATTTCAAGGGTTTATGTTCAATTTTTAATTTATACATTTTTTATTTTGGTGAATATTTGGTTCCTTAGATGTTAGGGTTTTAATTATACAGTTCACAAGCTTTGATTTAAGCTCTTAAAATCAAAGTTTCATGTAGGAATGAAGAAAATTGATACTTGGCCGGAGTTTATGTCTGTTTGATCGGAGATTGATATTCAGGGATGATTCCGGTGACTAAACGGTGTGTTTGTATTGTTGATCCTAGTCAAGAAGCAGACCAAACGATATCGATTTTGGCCTGAAAATGGGCCACCGGAGTCTGCTCCGGTGACCGGATTCTGGGCAAAATCCGGCGTGTTCTTCAAGACCCGGATTTTGACCCGTTTGACGTGTATTAATCCGTGTTTGATCCGTTTTTGTCAGAGTTGGTTTCCTGACAAGTGTTTCTGAGAAATTATTTTTTTTATTACTTATAAAATCAGTTTTTATTTATTTTATAAATTGATTATTTATTTAATTAATTGATTTATATTATAAATAATTCTGAAATATTTTGTAAAAATCGAAATTACTTATATCTTTAATTATTATTTTTAATTATTTATTTATTATTTATTAATTATTTAAAAATGATTAATTATTTTGATAATTAATCAAATAATTTTCAATAAATCATAATAAATTAATTTTAATTCCAAAAATTATGGAAAAATCATTTTTAATTTGGATTTTCCCAAATAATTATTTAAAAAATATTTTAAGGTTTTATAATTAATAATAATTATTTGTATTGAATAATAAATTGATTTATCGGATAATAATTGAACCGTTTATCCGATTCGAGTGGAACGAAAGCCCTTTGACTTAGAAAAATGATATGTTTTCATTAAAAATAGTTTTAAATCCTAATTTTTTTTAGAAACTAGTTGACTTTCGATATTTGATTACTTGTAAGCCTTATTGCATATAGGGACTAGTCCAATAAATTCTGAAAAATAGGATACCAGTTAGATATTGTTCAGTTAAGCGAATAGCGAGTCGATTTTGATTTTAAAAATTATTCAGAATCTAGAATGACAATGTGACTTATATGCTTATGTGAATTATGTGGTTAATCGAGTCTTATCTGCTAATAATTAATGTACGAATCAATAATACGCGTATAGGTAGACGATAAGGGCTATGTGAAGTAGGTTTGAGACGCGATGGAGATATAAGATGACTAAATAAGTCTATTTATTTGATAGAAGCGAAACCAACAAGGCGAGTCGAGCCGGTGATAGACGTCGGTGAAGTACTTGGAGTAGATCGCGTGAAAGGCAAGTTTTTTTCCCCTATTCTAATTTCAGAATAGTGAAATTACTTTAGATTCTTATCGTAATTGCACACTTATGATTCATGTGTACAAACGCTGATACATAGTTATTATTCTTTAATTCATATTTCATTTCGATTCCTGATTTCTACTTTTTAGTTGAATCCTCTATTAATATTCCAATAGTTATACACATATATTGATATATTTTGGTGTTGGAATAAATCAAAGCATACCGATTGTTCCGGTTGCTCCTCTATGGACTGGATAGAGACGATTGGGATCATGTTTACAATTAATCCTAAGGAACAGGACATAACCGGATCCTTGAGATGGGCTGTAGAGCCTGGGTACCCGAATGGATCTATATATTGAGATAAAGATCTGCACTGTATCCTAGCTGATCAGCAGGATATAGGTGCGAACTTGTGTCCAATTTAGGTCATTTGTTATTCTCCGATAGTGGCCTTAGTTCTTTTCTCGCGAGGTTATACCTTGCAGATGTAACCAAATTACCGGTTCATTTAACTTATTATAACACTGATTATATATTGCGGACTTGTTGAGCAACTTATGGCTCACCCCTTTCTTGTTGTTA
Organism: Apium graveolens; assembly: GCF_009905375.1. Classification (NCBI taxonomy): domain Eukaryota; kingdom Viridiplantae; phylum Streptophyta; class Magnoliopsida; order Apiales; family Apiaceae; genus Apium; species Apium graveolens. Next base: position 187,768,214 of record NC_133652.1, on the reverse strand, counting down.
TTCACCTTATTGTTTTCAGTTAAGAAGGAAAATAAAACCTATCAGGACTCGAGTGATAAAGAAGCGAGTCAAGTCGCGGGACCCTCTCATACCAAAGGTGTTGATCCCGATCCAAAAAGAAAGCTTTGAGTTGACTGAGCAGGTGTAGTGTAGATAGTTAATGGGTGGGTTTGAATAAATGAGAAAAGTAGTATAAAACTTGTTAGACAATGGCTTGTAATAAAGAGTGTTTGTGAGATTTTAAATTTGGTTTGTAATAAAGTTAGATAGTGGTTCTTGTTTTTATACTTCAACCTAAAAAGATCCTGGTTAGTGTTAAAGGGGTTTATATATATATATATATATATCTCTGCTTAATTATCATACAGGTTGTTTAGGTTTGGTGATGTGCTGGTAACCCTCAGACTTATACCCCGGGTCTGGAGGGCGTTACAGGTTTGGCATCAGAGCTATAGGTTAGGTCCCTGAAAACTAGAACATTAGGATTAGGATTAGGATAAGATAGGAAGATCACATAAGATAAAAATAGAAAGATAGGAAGAGTAGTGTTAGGATTAGATAAGTCTAGATTCAGAAGATATAAGTTCTAGGATTGTTAAGTGACCATTTTTCTTTCCTTGTTATATTATCAGATGGCATCATCAGGATCTTTCGAACGGACGGTTACTGGACTAGGTGCACCAGCTATACCACCAGTGTCAACACATGTGTTTCCACCACTTCCACCACCACCACCACTACCACCACTACCTCAGGAGCCAGCACCACCAGCTCTAGAGCAAATACCAGATCCGATAGAGATGTTTGATCCATTAGAGTTCTTTGAGCTGTTGCTTCCACCTCCACTTCCGATAGAGTATCAGTTCATTCCATAGATTGAGCCAGAGTTTCCACCAGCAGTATTACCTCCTATACAGGTGCTTTCCCCAGAGCCAGAGGTGTTTCAGATCTCCCTGGTTGAGGGGATGGATGAGTATGATGGGGGATTACAGTTGGGTTTACCACAGCAGGGTGCTGCAGGGATACCGAGAGTTCCATCACAAGAGTCTGTGGGACATGTTGCAGAGCCTCATATGGTTCCATACCATGAGTACAGTGTTGTTAGAGAGGATGTTGAGTATTAGAGATCTCAGTGCAGGGAGATCATGGGTTTGTTTGATCAGAGAGATAGAGGACCGTTAGGTGCACTTCAGCCAGAATACATGATGAGGAAGAGACTTCAATTCGACAGTGATGAGTGCTACTTTAGAGTTGGATGCTTTGATGCATGATGGGCCGCACTCCTCTGCAGAGTATCATAGAGCTACCCGTTTGCAACAGTTGGTTATTCAGATACTTCAGGATGAGTTGAGGCGCATTCCGCCAGGGTTTTGAGATTTGACAGCAGGAGACTAGTTGTGTATTATATGTGACATATGTAGATAGATGCAGCGTAGTATAGTGTAGTTAGCTATGTGTGTGTGTAGTATCTAGTTTGACTTGTAATAGCAGTAGCCATGACAGATCTGACCGAGACTTTTTGTATCAAGCACTTACACTTGAGGCTGGTGTCATATATATATATGTATAATAAACTTTTTCAACTTTTTCTTTTTTTTATTTAAATTTCAGTTTTACAGCATTTACATTTATTTTATTGTTTTACAGTTTTTCATATTTTAAATTCTGTTTAATCTAAAACAGTGTACCATCATTTTTATTTCAAGTTACAAAATCATTTCAACTGACTGTTTAAATTTCAAATCATTTAAATTTCTTGTGTTAATATCAGTCAAATTATTTTCCTTCCATTATCCATTATTTCTTTTTAGTTTAGGGTTTTTCCCTTACTGGTAAGGTAGGGCGCTATTCGATGAAGAAAACAGACTTTAGTCAAGTGGTAAGGTAGTTCAGCAGTTTCACTTGCTTGAATCATTCGGAGTACCCTTTTGGGCACTCACTCACTCTTATTAGAGAGCGTTCGCAACTTCGTTAATACCAGATAAATTGTTTCTTTATCTATCCTCAATTGTTTCATAAATTATTAAAAAGAATTATTTGTTTTATTATCAGAAAATGGCACCAAAAAGAAAGACCAGAACTGAAACCTCCAACAGTAACTCTGAGGGATAGACGAATGATACTATGAACCAAATTTTCCATCTGATACAACAATAGATGGTAATGATACAGCAATAACAACAACAACAACAATAGATTCAGCAACAGATGCTACAACAACCACCTCGTCCTAAACCTCAGTTACCACCAGTTGTGCCTGTCGTTACCTTTAAGCAGTTTCAGTCAGTTAAGCCTCCAAAGTTTGAGGGTACAGTAGATTCTACTAAGGCTAGGACTTCGCTAAAAGAAATAGAGAAATCATTTGCACTTGTGAAAGTTGAAGAGGATCAAAAGACTATTTTTGCTAGCTATTTCCTGGAAGGAGAAACAAATTATTGGTGGGAATGCAGGAAAGCCTTAGAGGGTGAAGATATTGTGACTTGGGATAGGTTTAAAGAGTTATTTCTGGAGAAATATTTTCCTCATTATGTGAAGAACTGGATGGAAATTAAGTTCTTAGAACTGAAGCAAGGGAATATGTCTGTGACAGAATACGAAGCCAAGTTTACTAAATTGGCTAGGTTTGTTTTAGAGCAAGTGGATACTGAAGAGAAACGGGCTCAACGATTTCAACAGGGATTACAACCATGGATTCGCAGTCGAGTTGCAGTTTTCGAATTGACAACTTACACCGCCGTGGTCCAGAAAGCTATGAATATTGGAGGGGAAAGTGAAAGGACCCAAAAGGAAAAGGGACAAGGAAATTTTCAGAACCATTCCAACAGGAAGCCGGGATTCCAAGCCTGGACAAGTATAAACTTCAAAAGGACATGAGAAGGCAACTAGAGAGCTGGTAATCATTTCCAAGCTCCCAATCAGTAGGGAATTATCAGAACCCCACTACCGTACTGCAAAACATGTGGTCAGAAACATACAGGCGTCTGTATCAAGGCCAATGTGACATGCTTCAGATGCAAACAGAAAGGGCACTACTCTAATGAATGTCCAGCGGGAAGAACAGAAGTTACTTATTTCCAGTGTGGGAAGAAAGGACATGTTGCTAGGGATTGTAGAGGACCAGCTATGGCAGCTAGTGTTCTGAAAGTGTTGGTATTACCTCCACCACCACAGTACAATCAGCCTAGAGCAAGAACTTTTAACATGACAATGAAGGAAGTTGTGTAGAGTCATAGTGTGATTACAGGTACGCTTTTTGTGAATTCCGTAGATGCAAAAGTATTGATTGATTCTGGAGCTACAAGATCTTTTATTTTTGAAGAATTCATTGATAAGATATATTGCGAAACTGAATGGTTGGGTGAGACATTAATTATAAAATTAGCAAATTACGATCAAGTTCCTGTAGACCAAGTATGTTCCGAGTGCGATATCGAAATAGCCGGACATCATTTCTTTGTAGACTTTATTCCTTCCAAGTTAGGAGAGTTTGATGTTATTTTAGGGATGAATTAGTTAGTTTGTCATAATGCCCAAATCAATTGTGCGAACAAGAAAGTGAAATTACGAACTGCGGAAGATGCAACGGTAATGTTTAGATGTGAGAAACAGCAGAAGAAATTTCTGACAATGATTGTAAGTCATATGTCATAGACCTATTTGTATATTCGAGGATTCAACTCAACTCAAATAAGAATGTAATAAGTAAATAGTGGATCAACCGTCAGAGAGATCTCGCAAAGTAATATCTGTCAAAGGATTCAGAAACAAGGTTCATCTACAGACTTGAGGAGTTAATTCACTGGAAGAAGTTCAAGAAGTTGATCATGCCTCAGTGATATAAATCAAGATCGTGGATTTAATCAAGTGACAGAGATCTCGTCAGAGTATCATTAATTACAAGGATTTAATCTGAAGAAAATCAAAGTGTCAAAGTCAAGACATGAAGAAACGTCACGGAAGTTAGTCACTCATGAACCAGACAGTACATCGAGTGTCAACATTGAAGTGGTGGAATTGATTCATAATTCTCAGTAATTTTCAGAAGATTGTCAGAAGAATGGATGTTGCTCAGGGTTAGTATTAATTTTCTATTAATTAATTAAGTCATATAATTTAATTAAGAAAATAAATTATATCTGCAAAGATTAATTTATTGATTAATTCAATTAATTGATTAATTAATTCAGAATTAATATTAAGGTTTTCAGAATTTTTATTTGGTTAAAATCTGTTTTAATTCTAAAAAGACAACTGATTGTACTAGTATGACAATCGGTATGACAATTGATAGTCATACCGAAAGTCATGCTAATTCAGTTGAGTGTCTTGATAGAATTATTATTTAGATTAAAATCACTTATTAATTCAGCAAGACAATTCATTTGAATTAATATGACAATCGGTATGACAATCAATAGTCATACCGAAAGTCTTGCTAGTTCATTTTGATTGTCTTGCTAGCTCTAAAGATTGTCACACCGAAAGTCTTACTGAGCAAAGGATTGTCATACCAGATCAATTTTCCATTCGGCTGTTTGATAAAAGAAGCAGAAGACCAAGTCATTCAAAAAAACACAGAAAACATCCAAGAACAAAAAAGAAAGCAGCCGCCTTGAAACATTTTATTCTTCATCTGCAAATCATCAAGATTAAATTCTAGTTTGTTAATGTTAAATTCAACCACTAGAATTATTTATCTTGTTCTTGTGTAACAATCTAGCTGATTAAAATCCCTAGAACTTAATCTCAAATCGCGTTTAGCATTTGATTCTAATTATTGCAAAAATAGAAAAAGTTCATGTCGAATTTATTCTAAATTTGTGATAATTAATTTGAGATTAATTCCTTGTAATCGATACAGTTGTTGTAACACCTTTCAAGTTTAATAATATTCTTATTTAACTTGAATTTTGTTTCATATTTTTTATTCCGCATTTAATTCGATTATTCGGTACTGTTTGTATTCAACCCCCCCTTCTACAAACACATTGGGACCTAACAATTGGTATCAGAGCCTTCTGATTAACGAACAAATCAAGATCCTATACTTTTGTGATTTTTCAACTCCTTGAATTTTTATTTATTCAAAAATTCATAATGACTTCACATAAAGTTGGAACCGTTAAAATTCCACAATTTGATAAAGAGAATTATATCATGTGGAAGAAGAAGATGCTATTATTCTTACAAGTTGCAAATCCCAAATATTCAAACTTGTTAAAGAAGGGTATAAAAACTCCGATGGTTATTGAACCGGAGGTAATAATAGATGGTGTGGTGACTACTAAAGCTAGAACCTATCCAAAAGAGCCTGAAGATTTTACTCCTGCTGAGAAAGAAGAAGCCTCCTTGGATGCCAGCCTTCAATTAATATTAATTGATTCCCTTGATCCCTTGATGAACAGACATGTGATGAACTGTAAAAATTCTAAACACATGTGGGAAACTATTGAGGTAATTAATGAAGGCACAGAGGAAGTTAGGGAGAACAAGTTGGAAATCCTAACCTCTGAATATGAACATTTCAAATCAAATCCAGGAGAAGGAATTACTGAAGTGTTTGAGAGGTACAATGCGTTGATCAACAACCTGAACATCAATGGAAAGTATTATTCAATCAGGGAGGTCAACAAAAAGTTCCTTTTAACACTGCCAGCTCATCTTGAACATAGAATCACTGTCATTAGAGAAGCTAGAGATCTGAGTGAGATTTCTTTGGACAGGCTCTATGGAGTGTTAAAAACCTATGAGTTGGAGCAGATTCAACAGAAGGAAGTCTACGGGAAGGATAGAATGGTCAGCACATCTACTGCACTTGTAGCTGAAGGTCAACAACAACAGCAATCTCAACAATTGGAGAGAATGGTACAGTGTTCCAAGGCTGAGGAAAATATGTTAGTAGCAGAATATGATCCTCCTACTACAAATCAATCAAGAGATGATTTTTATTCCTTGGAAGAGCTGGAGCAATTGGAAGATGAGTCAATGGCCCAAATTGTCAAGAGATTCTCCCATGTCAGATTCAAGAAGAATCTCAAGCTTAAGTACAAGTCCAACTACAACAAATTCCAGAAAGGTGGATCTTCATCCTCTAACACCAGCAGTGGTGGGTACAAAACAGGGATGGTTGATCGGAGCACCATTAGATGCTATAACTGCAATGAGTTGGGACACTTTGCCACAAAATGTAGGAAGCCAAAGCAAGTAAGAAAGAACTCTGAAAGGGCTTATCTGGCAAAGGGAAAAAGCTGGGATGATACTGATAGTGAAGATGAAGAAGAAGGAAATCTTGCTCTTATGGCTATTGATGGAAAAGCTTCATCGTCAAGAAAAGAGGTAAAACTTTCTGATGCTGAAATGGTTTATCATCTAAGAGGTAACTTAGATTGTGCACGTCGTCATAATGAACTGTTAAGTTTACAGATCACAGACCTTGAGAAAGAGGTCAATGAATTAAGACTTGTGCACATTAATCAAGACAAATTAAAAGAACAGGTATCTTTTCTAGAGAATAGAGTTGACTGTTATAGAAAACTCTAAACTATTCTCAAAGACAAGAGCACCGGTCTTGAGACTAAGGTTAGAGCCTACTTCAATTCTTGTTCGAAGGCTAAAGAGTTCTACAGTAAGCAAGCTGTTAATCAAACATCTGGAATAGGTTATGATTACAATGCTGCTATTGGAGAATTAGGCATAAACTCCCCTCCTCATGTATGTGCTAAAGGGAGGGAAGTACCATATGTGCTTAAGGGTGTTGATGAACCCCTCTATAAAGCATCAATTGCTGAACCATTTGATGCAACCTCTTCTGTTATTCAAGAAGAAATACGTGCTAAGGATCATGCTAATGAGAAGATTGTTTCCAAGTTAAGTGAGTCGAAAGTTCCAGTCAAAGTTGTGAAAGCAACTGAGACTAACTCAGACACACATGAGTTGGATAACAATAATGCCATGTCTACCATGCATAAATTGCCTGCTGTTAATCACTCTCATAAAGCATGTGGTGTTGCTAATTGTATGTCTTGTGCTTTTAATATGATATATGCTTATTTTAATGGTAAGCATGTGTCTAATGATAAGACTACTCCTCGTCAGCATGTGAATAACAAGAAGCATGATAGGTCTAAGACTGCCAGTCCTTCTAAGGCTAGAAAGGAGACATTTGTGCCTAAGCTTAAACAGAAATTTGTTAAGGCTGTTTACAAGGTCAAATGTTCAGTCATTGAGAAAGTTGAGACAATTAAAATTAAAAATGTTGTTTTGCCTGATAAAGGACAGCTCTACAAGTATGCCGGGCCCAACCAAGTTTGGGTTCTGAAGAAGGTCTAATCCATTTGTAGTGCAGGGCATTAAACAAGTATAACCGGTAGTGTGGATTCTTGACAGTGGATCATCAAGACATTTGACCGGAGATAGAGCCCTGCTATCAAATGTGGTTGAGAAAGCTGGCCCCCTGGTTACCTTTGGAGATAACAACAAAGGTTTATCTGAGGGATATGGCTGTTTGCAAGCTGAGAATGTTATCATTGTAATTTTGTATATTGTGCTAGGTTATTATCAGGAAGCAGTATCCAACATATAGCACCAGTGACGAGACTTGGGAATATTATGACATATCAAGCACCTGCTGCACATTACACTTGGAATTGTACTCTAGTAAGATGTGTACAAGTGTACTCCTGGTTGGTGAGTTAAAAGAGGAAGTCAGTGCACCACAGTTCATGGACTTTGCAGTAGCAGATCTATTGGAATATGCAATCTCTTCTTCACAATCTCACTTCAGGTTGGTATGAACTAGTATACTGCTCAAGCAATCGTCAACGACATGGTATGGCACTCTAACTGCAGCTACAGTTTTATATGAATAAGTAGTGTCCTCATATTAATAACTATCTTATCACTAGGCATAATCATATTGTTTTATATGTGCAGTGGTATATTTTTTATTATGCAACATAACAATTAGTATCTAAAGTACTTGACAAGTATCGGTCAATGATATGTTGTTAACATTATGTTGCAGATATTTGTAAGCTTTTGACATGAATGAGAATTACTAGACTTTACCCTAAGTGATCAATGTTTTATCAAAAACTCATTCATATTGAAAAACAAAATCAAACTTCTTTCTACATTAGTGATTTCTTATTTCATGTAAAATCTTTTGAAATCACTATTGTAAATCATTTTCTCTCTATTACCATATATTCTGTGTTACAGGTTCAGTCTCCAATGACTTTCTTTCATTGACAGTCATGAGGTTGAAAACCCACAACGTCTATCCCAGACTGTAAAGACAAACACAAAAACAGAACCAACCAACACTCTTTTACCACTAAAAGTAGTATGAATGAGCGTGAGGGAGATAGTGCCTAGTGCACCACATAAGTAAGGTTCTGTAGTCAACCCAGTAGCTCTGTCTCATACATAGATGAGTAGTATTTAAACCGAGACAACTGCTAGCCCCCATACATCTTCTCAAAAAGATGTAATGGCTGAAAAGGCACTAAAACAGTTACTAGATTCATTCTCTCAACAGGGTGCGTCTATTGAATTTTGCCTGTCGGCCAAGGTATCCGATGTAGTGTCACCACTTCAAACATAAACAATTCTTGATGCACAAGGAGAGGTTACACACACAAAGGATGAGTTGACGGAAACAAGAGTTTCGACCATTTTAAGGTCAGATTCGATTGTTCAAGGTTCGTTAGTGGACCAATTGCCTTTATAGGTGTTAGGAGAGGATACTGATCCAAAAGCCATATGTCAATGGTCAGTGTCTACCTCCCCAGGCTTAAATCCCCTGGATGCATCTGCGGATAGTGGATCTGACATAGGCGCAGATCGGCAACTTGTTGACAATGATTCAGATATTACCTGATGAGTCACAAGGAAATGTCTTCACAGGAATTAGAAGGGAACTGTGATCTTTATGCTAAATTCTTTGGATCATTGTTTACCTTCCCAGAATTCAAATCTGGAACCCTAAAAGGGAAACTAGCAACTTGTAAATTATGACTCAGATTCATCTGACGAGTTTAACAAGGATGGGGATTTGTGAACTCTCATTGCACCACATGTGACCTCCTTAAGGATGGCTAAGGTGATTTTCCTTGCAGGTACAGCTGGATTATGGAGCTATGAGAGAAGAGTGATACACTTGTGAGAATGAGTGTAAACATGAGTGGAGAGAAGAGTGAAACACATGTGAGGTACACTAAAATAGGATCACACACTCACAGTGAGGAAGAAAGAGAAACTACTTGTTATTTCTTTTCCAACCAAGTGAAATATGAGAACTCCTTCAGACGACGGCATACATTCCTTCTTTAAGGGGGAGATAGAAGCTTAAGTAATAGTTTGGAGGATTCCTCAACTAAGGGGGAGAAATAGCAGGGAGGAAGAAAAAGATCCTAAAAATGTACACTACACCACACCATTGTTGTTTCTAACTACGGATCCTATTGTACGGGAGAGGTGGTAAACACAAGGTGATTTCCTAGTAAGGGAAGAAGCAGTTAGGGGAGTACCATTGGTTTTTATCTGCGGATCCTATTGTACGGGAGAGGTGGTAAAATGAAGGTGATCTTCTTTAATCAGTTGATTCTCATAGGGGGAGAAGCAAGAGAGATATGTGCTTCTCAACAGGAAATGTGGTTGTACAAAAGAAGATGAAATTACTTGAAGATATGTTCAGTCTAGAGGAACATCTACTTGGAATCTGGAAAATGTTAAATCTAGTCCAGAACTTTTCTACTATTTACTTTGCATGTATATTTATATCTTTTTCTTATTTGTTAGTTGAGTTATCCTCTAGGTATTTGTGTGTTATTGTCTAACAAACAAATAGGGGGAGATTGTAAGTCATATGTCATAGACCTATTTGTATATTCGAGGATTCAACTCAACTCAAATAAGAATGTAATAAGTAAATAGTGGATCGACCGTCAGAGAGATCTCGCAAAGTAATATCTGTCAAAGGATTCAGAAACAAGGTTCATCTATAGACTTGAGGAGTTAATTCACTGGAAGAAGTTCAAGAAGTTGATCATGCCTCAGTGATATAAATCAAGAACGTGGATTTAATCAAGTGACAGAGATCTCGTCAGAGTATCATTAATTACAAGGATTTAATCTGAAGAAAATCAAAGTGTCAAAGTCAAGACATGAAGAAACGTCACGGAAGTTAGTCACTCATGAACCAGACAGTACATCGAGTGTCAACATTGAAGTGGTGGAATTGATTCATAATTCTCAGTGATTTTCAGAAGATTGTCAGAAGAATGGATGTTGCTCAGGGTTAGTATTAATTTTCTATTAATTAATTAAGTCATATAATTTAATTAAGAAAATAAATTATATCTGCAAAGATTAATTTATTGATTAATTGAATTAATTGATTAATTAATTCAGAATTAATATTAAGGTTTTCAGAATTTTTATTTGGTTAAAATCTGTTTTAATTCTAAAAAGACAACTGATTGTACTAGTATGACAATTGATAGTCATACCGAAAGTCATGCTAATTCAGTTGAGTGTCTTGATAATTATTATTTAGATTAAAATCACTTATTAATTCAGCAAGACAATTCATTTGAATTAATATGACAATCGGTATGACAATCAATAGTCATACCGAAAGTCTTGCTAGTTCATTTTGATTGTCTTGCTAGCTCTAAAGATTGTCACACCGAAAGTCTTACTGAGCAAAGGATTGTCATACCAGATCAATTTTCCATTCGGCTGTTTGATAAAAGAAGCAGAAGACCAAATCATTCAAAAAAACACAGAAAACATCCAAGAACAAAAAAGAAAGCAGCCGCCTTGAAATATTTTATTCTTCATCTGCAAATCATCAAGATTAAATTCTAGTTTGTTAATGTTAAATTCAACCACTAGAATTATTTATCTTGTTCTTGTGTAACAATCTAGCTGATTAAAATCCCTAGAACTTAATCTCAAATCGCGTTTAGCATTTGATTCTAATTATTGCAAAAATAGAAAAAGTTCATGTCGAATTTATTCTAAATTTGTGATAATTAATTTGAGATTAATTCCTTGTAATCGATACAGTTGTTGTAACACCTTTCAAGTTTAATAATATTCTTATTTAACTTGAATTTTGTTTCACATTTTTTATTCCGCATTTAATTCGATTATTCGGTACTGTTTGTATTCAACCCCCCCTTCTACAAACACATTGGGACCTAACAATGATGCAAACTAAGCGATTACTAAGACATGGATGTGAAGTTTATCTAGCTTATATTTTGGATATCGAAAAGGAAAGTCTCAAGATAAAAGATATTCCAGTGGTATGTAAATTTCCTGATGTCTTTCCAGATGAACTTCCAGGATTACCGCCAGACTGAGAAATTGAGTTTTCTATCGATTTAGCACCAGGTACAGAACCAGTTTCGAAAGCTCCGTATCGGATGGCACCGGTTGAAATGAAAGAATTGTCAACGCAATTACAAGATCTTCTGGACAGAGAAATTATAAGACCCATTATATCCCCATGAGGTGCACCGGTATTGTTTATGAAAAATAAAGACGGCAGCATGCGACTATGTATCGATTATCGTGAATTGAATAAGTTGACTATCAAAAATAAATATCCTTTGCCGCGGATCGATGATTAGTTTGATCAATTGAAAGGAGCCGCATGGTTTTCCAAGATAGATTTAAGATTAGGATACCATCAATTGAAGATCAAAGCTGAAGATATCTCTAAGGCTGATTTTTGTACCAGATATGGACATTATAAATTTCTCGTAATTGCATTCAGTTTGACCAACGCGCTAGCAGCATTCATGGATTTGATGAACATGGTATTCAAGAGGTATTTGGATAAGTTTGTGATTGTATTTATTGATGACATCTTGATTTAATCGAAGACTGAAGAAGAACATGCCGAGCATCTGATGATTGCTTTGGAAATTTTAAGAAAGGAACAACTTTAGCAGAAGTTCTCGAAATGCGAATTTTGGTTAAGAAGTATAATTTCTAGGGCATATCATTAGCATGGAAGAAATTAAAGTTGATCCAGCAAAGATTGAAGCCGTACTAAATTGGGAAAGGCCAAATACACCAACAGAAGTCCGAAGTTTCCTGGGATTGGCAGGTTACTACAAAAGATTTGTCAAAGATTTTGTAAAGATAGCAACGCCGCTGACCAAGTTGACTCGAAAAAGTGAAAAGTTCGTATGGGATGACAAGTGTGAAGAAAGTTTTCAAGAACTGAAGAACCGATTAGTAACTGCACCAGTACTTGTGTTACCAGATGAGCAAGGAGATTTCGTTATTTACAGCGATGCTTCATATCGAGGACTAGGATGTCTATTGATGCAGCATGGTAATGTAATCACATATGCTTCGAGACAATTGAAACCTCATGAACAAAAATATCCTACGCATGATCTGGAATTAGCAGCAATCGTATTCACACTGAAACTTTAGAGACACTATCTCTACGGTGAGAAATATGAAATCTACACGGATCATAAGAGTTTAAAGTATATCATTACGCAGGAGAATTTAACATGAGACAGCGACGATGGCGAGAGTTGATCAAGGACTATGATGTTACAATCAACTATCATCCAACAAAAGCGAATATTGTCGCATATGCACTAAGTTGAAAAGAAAGATTGAATTTGTCGACTTCTTCAGAAAAGTTAGCCAAAGAATTCAAGAAATTGGAAATTGAGATTCGTATCCCAAATGAATCCACTAAAGCTATTCATGCAATGACTTTCCAGCCAGAATTGTTGGAAAAGATTCGAAGATGGCAATAAGAGGTGATGAGTCAAGATGATGACAATTTAACTGTAGAAGAAATCACAACTCAGAAGGATAATGAAGGAATTCTACGCTTTTCATCAAGAATCTAGATACCTAATGTGCTAGAATTGAAAGAAGAAATATTACGAGATGCTCACAGCTCAAAATATTCCATACATGCCGGAAGCACAAAAATGTATCGAGATCTGAAAGAAAACTTTTGGTGGCCAAATATGAAGAAAGAAATAGCGGAATGGGTAAGTAAATGCAACACATGCCAGCGAGTCAAAGCAGAACATCAACATCCAAGCAGATTATTACAACCACTGGATATTCCAGAGTGGAAATGGGAACATTTAGCGATGGATTTTGTGGTAGGATTTCCAAGGACTAGAGCGAATCATGATGCAATTTGGATAATTATTGATAGACTAACGAAGTCAGCACATTTTTTACCAATCAACGAAAGATTTTCATTCGACAAGTTAGTGAACTTATATCTCAAGGAGGTTGTAATGCGACATGGAGTTCCAGTATCAATTGTATCTGATCGAGATCCACGTTTCAATTCAAGATTTTGGAGATAATTTCAAGAATGCCTTGGAACCAAATTAAATATGAATATCGCTTATCATCCATAAACAGACAGACAAAGCGAAAGAACTATTCAATTAATTAAAGATATGTTATGAGTCTGCGTGATTGATTTTGAAGGTAGTTGGGATACGCATTTATTGTTAGTTGAATTTTCTTACAACAACAGCTATCATACAAGCATTGGGATGCCACCTTATGAAGCTTTATATGGAAGAAAATGCAGATCGCCTGTGTATGGGGATGAAGTTGGAGAACGGAAATTTCTACATCCAGAATTGATCCAGTAAACCAATGAGAAGATAGAGCTCATCCGAAAGCGACTTGAAGCAGCGCAAAATTGACAACATAAATATGCAGATCAAGCCAGGAAAGATATGGACTAACAAGAAGGAGAACATGTATTACTCAAGATATCTCCATGGAAAGGATTAACCAGATTTGGCAACAAGGGTAAAATAAAGCCATGATATGTTGGACCATTTAAAATCTTGAAGAAAGTCGGGAAGGTTGCGTATGAGTTAGATCTACCACCTCACATGAAGCATATTCATAACGTATTTCACGTGTCAATGATTAAGTGATATAATCCTGATTTTAGACATATAATAGAATTTGAGCCTATAGAAATTTAACCTGATATGTCTTATATAGAAAAAATAATAAGAATTTTAGATCGTAAGAGAAAGTATTAAGAAATAAGTCTATATATTTAGTACAAGTTTTGTGGAGAAATCGGATGGTTGAAGGGTCAACCTGGGAACTTGAAAGAGAAATGTTAGAAAAGTATCCCTATTTGTTTTCTTAGCGAGATTCTGAGGACATAATCATATTAAGGGGGAAGGATGTAACGCCTGGGAAATTACGCTTGTATTATATCGTATTAATGATAAATTATGTGTTTTAATATGTCATTTATGTGTAATTAGCTATAAAACCTGAATTGCTAAGTGCTATGTGTATTTTGTATTGTCCGGATATTTTCAGGGTGTTAGATATAATTGAGATGTCATGTCTAATATGTTTCATGTTTAGTTTCAGATCTTAACAAACAGAAAATATCAGGACTTACTGGAATCAGTACTTACTGGAAGTCAGAAGATAGATATCAGAACTTAAGGTCATATCAGAACCTAAGTGCGGGAGAACTTACAGTTAAGGAAGGAAGCTGATTTACAGGATAGAAGATCGAGACTAAAATAAAAGAAGATATGCATGGAAAGAGTTAGAAGATAAGAAGATTTGTATAAGATATCTGATTGATATATTTTAGGAGACAGAATTATATTCCATATTAATTAGAAGTTATCTTGTAACTGTCTACTATATAAACACAAACATAGGTTTACACTATATGTATTATTATTTTCGAGAAGATCATACATTGTAACCTAGCAGCTCTTACTGATATTTGTTCATCATTAAGAGAGAACAATTCCATTGTAATAGAGTTTATTATATTGAATATATGTGTTTACTGTTACTTGTGTTCGAAATCGATTTGATTGTATTAAACATTGCATTCAACCCCCTTCTACAGTATTGTGTGACCTAACAATTGGTATCAGAGCTTATCTGTTAACACACATACAGTAAAGATCCAAACAATCATGTCTGAAGAAGCAGAAACTCCAACCAAGCCCACCAAAACTGAAGAAACTAAAAACACTCAAATCCACAGTCGATATGAGACTATTAGGGTTCCCATACTGAGATCTTCTGAGTATCCCATATGGAAAGTGAAGATGGCTATGTTTCTGGAAGTTATAGATCCAGAATA
This sequence comes from Apium graveolens, assembly GCF_009905375.1. NCBI lineage: Eukaryota > Viridiplantae > Streptophyta > Magnoliopsida > Apiales > Apiaceae > Apium > Apium graveolens. The sequence continues at coordinate 187,753,057 of NC_133652.1, read as the reverse complement.
CCTTGATAGGATTAATGAAGGACCACATAAGCCAACCAAGCTCTCTGTTGTAGTTGTAGATCAGCCAGCAAAGACCATACCAAAGGAGAAAATTGAGTATACAGCTGAAGATATCTCATCCATTGCCAAGGATGCAAAGGTAAGGCATTTGCTGCATAGTGCCATTGATAATGTCATGTCAAACAGGGTAATTCATTGCAAGACTGCAAAGGAGATATGAGATGCTTTGGAGACAAGATGCCAGGGAAATGATGCAATCAAGAAGAACATGAGGACTATACTCACTCAAGAGTATGAGCACTTTGACTCAAAAGCTGATGAGTCATTAACTGACTTACATGCTGAGGATCATGCTAATGAGAAGATTGTTTCCAAGTCAAGTGAGTCGAAAGTTCCAGTCAAAGTTGTGAAAGCAACTGAGACTAACTCAGACACACATGAGTGGATAACAATAATGCCATGTCTACCATGCATAAATTGCCTGCTGTTAATCACTCTCATAAAGCATGTGGTGTTGCTAATTGTATGTCTTGTGCTTTTAATATGATGTATGCTTATTTTAATGGTAAGCATGTGTCTAATGATAAGACTACTCCTCGTCAGCATGTGAATAACAAGAAGCATGATAGGTCTAAGACTGCCAGTCCTTCTAAGGCTAGAAAGGAGACATTTGTGCCTAAGCTTAAACAGAAATTTGTTAAGGCTGTTTACAAGGTCAAATGTTCAGTCATTGAGAAAGTTGAGACAATTACAATTAAAAATGTTGTTTTGCCTGACAAAGGACAGTTCTACAAGTATGCCGGGCCCAACCAAGTTTGGGTTCCGAAGAAGGTCTAATCCATTTGTAGTGCAGGGCATTAAACAAGTATAACCGGTAGTGTGGATTCTTGACAGTGGATCATCAAGACATATCACCGGAGATAGAGCCCTGCTATCAAATGTGGTTGAGAAAGCTGGCCCCCTGGTTACCTTTGGAGATAACAGCAAAGGTTTATCTGAGGGATATGGCTGTTTACAAGCTGGGAATGTTATCATTGTAATTTTGTATATTGTGCTAGGTTATTATCAGGAAGCAGTATCCAACATATAGCACCAGTGACGAGACTTGGGAATATTACGACATATCAAGCACCTGCTGCACATTACACTTGGAATTGTACTCTAGTAAGATGTGTACAAGTGTACTCCTGGTTGGTGAGTTAAAAGAGGAAGTCAGTGCACCACAGTTCATGGACTTTGCAGTAGCAGATCTATTGGACTATGCAATCTCTTCTTCACAATCTCACTTCAGGTTGGTATGAACTAGTATACTGCTCAAGCAATCGTCAACGACATGGTATGGCACTCTAACTGCAGCTACAGTTTTATATGAATAAGTAGAGTCGTCATATTAATAACTATCTTATCACTAGGCACAATCATATTGTTTTATATGTGCAGTGGTATATTTTTTATTATGCAACATAACAATTAGTATCTAAAGTACTTGACAAGTATCGGTCAATGATATGTTGTTAACATTATGTTGCAGATATTTGTAAGCTTTTGACATGAATGAGAATTACTAGACTTTACCCTAAGTGATCAATGTTTTATCAAAAACTCATTCATATTGAAAAACAAAATCAAACTTCTTTCTACATTAGTGATTTCTTATTTCATGTAAAATCTTTTGAAATCACTATTGTAAATCATTTTCTCTCTATTACCATATATTCTGTGTTACAGGTTCAGTCTCCAATGACTTTCTTTCATTGACAGTCATGAGGTTGAAAACCCACAACGTCTATCCCAGACTGTAAAGACAAACACAAAAACAGAACCAACCAACACTCTTTTACCACTAAAAGTAGTATGAATGAGCGTGAGGGAGATAGTGCCTAGTGCACCACATAAGGAAGGTTTTGTAGTCAACCCAGTAGCTCTGTCTCATACATAGATGAGTAGTATTTAAACCGAGACAACTGCTAGCCCCCATACATCTTCTCAAAAAGATGTAATGGCTGAAAAGGCACTAAAATAGTTACTAGATTCATTCTCTCAACAGGGTGCGTCTATTGAATTTTGCCTGTCGGCCAAGGTATCCGATGTAGTGTCACCACTTCAAACATAAACAATTCTTGATGCACAAGGAGAGGTTACACACACAAAGGATGAGTTGACGGAAACAAGAGTTTCGACCATTTTAAGGTCAGATTCGATTGTTCAAGGTTCGTTAGTGGACCAATTGCCTTTACAGGTGTTAGGAGAGGATACTGATCCAAAAGCCATATGTCAGTGGTCAGTGTCTACCTCCCCAGGCTTAAATCCCCTGGATGCATCTGCGGATAGTGGATCTGACATAGGCGCAGATCGGCAACTTGTTGACAATGATTCAGATATTACCTGATGAGTCACAAGGAAATGTCTTCACAGGCATTAGAAGGGAACTGTGATCTTTATGCTAAATTCTTTGGATCATTGTTTACCTTCCCAGAATTCAAATCTGGAACCCTAAAAGGGAAACTAGCAACTTGTAAATTATGACTCAGATTCATCTGACGAGTTTAACAAGGATGGGGATTTGTGAACTCTCATTGCACCACCTGTGACCTCCTTAAGGATGACTAAGGTGATTTTCCTTGCAGGTACAGCTGGATTATGGAGCTATGAGAGAAGAGTGATACACTTGTGAGAATGAGTGTAAACACGAGTGGAGAGAAGAGTGAAACACATGTGAGGTACACTAAGACAGGATCACACACTCACAGTGAGGAAGAAAGAGAAACTACTTGTTATTTCTTTTCCAACCAAGTGAAATATGAGAACTCCTTCAGACGACGGCATACATTCCTTCTTTAAGGGGGAGATAGAAGCTTAAGTAATAGTTTGGAGGATTCCTCAACTAAGGGGGAGAAATAGCAGGGAGGAAGAAAAAGATCCTAAAAATGTACACTACACCACACCATTGTTGTTTCTAACTACGGATCCTATTGTACGGGAGAGGTGGTAAACACAAGGTGATTTCCTAGTAAGGGAAGAAGCAGTTAGGGGAGTACCATTGGTTTTTATCTGCGGATCCTATTGTACGGGAGAGGTGGTAAAACGAAGGTGATCTTCTTTAATCAGTTGATTCTCATAGGGGGAGAAGCAAGAGAGATATGTGCTTCTCAACAGGAAATGTGGTTGTACAAAAGAAGATGAAACTACTTGAAGATATGTTCAGTCTAGAGGAACATCTACTTGGAATCTGGAAAATGTTAAATCTAGTCCAGAACTTTTCTACTATTTACTTTGCATGTATATTTATATCTTTTTCTTATTTGTTAGTTGAGTTATCCTCTAGGTATTTGTGTGTTATTGTCTAACAAACAAATAGGGGGAGATTGTAAGTCATATGTCATAGACCTATTTGTATATTCGAGGATTTAACTCAACTCAAATAAGAATGTAATAAATAGTGGATCGACCGTCAGAGAGATCTCGCAAAGTAATATCTGTCAAAGGATTCAGAAACAAGGTTCATCTACAGACTTGAGGAGTTAATTCACTGGAAGAAGTTCAAGAAGTTGATCATGCCTCAGTGATATAAATCAAGATCGTGGATTTAATCAAGTGACAGAGATCTCGTCAGAGTATCATTAATTACAAGGATTTAATCTGAAGAAAATCAAAGTGTCAAAGTCAAGACATGAAGAAACGTCACGGAAGTTAGTCACTCATGAACCAGACAGTACATCGAGTGTCAACATTGAAGTGGTGGAATTGATTCATAATTCTCAGTGATTTTCAGAAGATTGTCAGAAGAATGGATGTTGCTCAGGGTTAGTATTAATTTTCTATTAATTAATTAAGTCATATAATTTAATTAAGAAAATAAATTATATCTGCAAAGATTAATTTATTGATTAATTCAATTAATTGATTAATTAATTCAGAATTAATATTAAGGTTTTCAGAATTTTTATTTGGTTAAAATCTGTTTTAATTCTAAAAAGACAACTGATTGTACTAGTATGACAATCGGTATAACAATTGATAGTCATACCGAAAGTCATGCTAATTCAGTTGAGTGTCTTGATAGAATTATTATTTAGATTAAAATCACTTATTAATTCAGCAAGACAATTCATTTGAATTAATATGACAATCGGTATGACAATCAATAGTCATACCGAAAGTCTTGCTAGTTCATTTTGATTGTCTTGCTAGCTCTAAAGATTGTCACACCGAAAGTCTTACTGAGCAAAGGATTGTCATACCAGATCAATTTTCCATTCGGCTGTTTGATAAAAGAAGCAGAAGACCAAGTCATTCAAAAAAACACAGAAAACATCCAAGAACAAAAAAGAAAGCAGCCGCCTTGAAACATTTTATTCTTCATCTGCAAATCATCAAGATTAAATTATAGTTTGTTAATGTTAAATTCAACCACTAGAATTATTTATCTTGTTCTTGTGTAACAATCTAGCTGATTAAAATCCCTAGAACTTAATCTCAAATCGCGTTTAGCATTTGATTCTAATTATTGCAAAAATAGAAAAAGTTCATGTCGAATTTATTCTAAATTTGTGATAATTAATTTGAGATTAATTCCTTGTAATCGATACAGTTGTTGTAACACCTTTCAAGTTTAATAATATTCTTATTTAACTTGAATTTTGTTTCACATTTTTTATTCCGCATTTAATTCGATTATTCGGTACTGTTTGTATTCAACCCCCCCTTCTACAAACACATTGGGACCTAACAATGATGCAAACTAAGCGATTACTAAGACATGGATGTGAAGTTTATCTAGCTTATATTTTGGATATCGAAAAGGAAAGTCTCAAGATAAAAGATATTCCAGTGGTATGTAAATTTCCTGATGTCTTTCCAGATGAACTTCCAGGATTACCGCCAGACTGAGAAATTGAGTTTTCTATCGATTTAGCACCAGGTACAGAACCAGTTTCGAAAGCTCCGTATCGGATGGCACCGGTTGAAATGAAAGAATTGTCAACGCAATTACAAGATCTTCTGGACAGAGAAATTATAAGACCCATTATATCCCCATGAGGTGCACCGGTATTGTTTATGAAAAATAAAGACGGCAGCATGCGACTATGTATCGATTATCGTGAATTGAATAAGTTGACTATCAAAAATAAATATCCTTTGCTGCGGATCGATGATTAGTTTGATCAATTGAAAGGAGCCGCATGGTTTTCCAAGATAGATTTAAGATTAGGATACCATCAATTGAAGATCAAAGCTGAAGATATCTCTAAGGCTGATTTTTGTACCAGATATGGACATTATAAATTTCTCGTAATTGCATTCAGTTTGACCAACGCGCTAGCAGCATTCATGGATTTGATGAACATGGTATTCAAGAGGTATTTGGATAAGTTTGTGATTGTATTTATTGATGACATCTTGATTTAATCGAAGACTGAAGAAGAACATGCCGAGCATCTGATGATTGCTTTGGAAATTTTAAGAAAGGAACAACTTTAGCAGAAGTTCTCGAAATGCGAATTTTGGTTAAGAAGTATAATTTCTAGGGCATATCATTAGCATGGAAGAAATTAAAGTTGATCCAGCAAAGATTGAAGCCGTACTAAATTGGGAAAGGCCAAAGACACCAACAGAAGTCTGAAGTTTCTTGGGATTGGCAGGTTACTACAAAAGATTTGTCAAAGATTTTATAAAGATAGCAACGCCGCTGACCAAGTTGACTCGAAAAAGTGAAAAGTTCGTATGGGATGACAAGTGTGAAGAAAGTTTTCAAGAACTGAAGAACCGATTAGTAACTGCACCAGTACTTGTGTTACCAGATGAGCAAGGAGATTTCGTTATTTACAGCAATGCTTCATATCGAGGACTAGGATGTCTATTGATGCAGCATGGTAATGTAATCACATATGCTTCGAGACAATTGAAACCTCATGAACAAAAATATCCTACGCATGATCTGGAATTAGCAGCAATCGTATTCACACTGAAACTTTAGAGACACTATCTCTACGGCGAGAAATATGAAATCTACACGGATCATAAGAGTTTAAAGTATATCATTACGCAGGAGAATTTAACATGAGACAGCGACGATGGCGAGAGTTGATCAAGGACTATGATGTTACAATCAACTATCATCCAACAAAAGCGAATATTGTCGCATATGCACTAAGTTGAAAAGAAAGATTGAATTTGTTGACTTCTTCAGAAAAGTTAGCCAAAGAATTCAAGAAATTGGAAATTGAGATTCGTATCCCAAATGAATCCACTAAAGCTATTCATGCAATGACTTTCCAGCCAGAACTGTTGGAAAAGATTCGAAGATGGCAATAAGAGGTGATGAGTCAAGATGATGACAATTTAACTGTAGAAGAAATCACAACTCAGAAGGATAATGAAGGAATTCTACGCTTTTCATCAAGAATCTAGATACCTAATGTGCTAGAATTGAAAGAAGAAATATTACGAGATGCTCACAGCTCAAAATATTCCATACATCCCGGAAGCACAAAAATGTATCGAGATCTGAAAGAAAACTTTTGGTGGCCAAATATGAAGAAAGAAATAGCGGAATGGGTAAGTAAATGCAACACATGCCAGCGAGTCAAAGCAGAACATCAACATCCAAGCAGATTATTACAACCACTGGATATTCCAGAGTGGAAATGGGAACATTTAACGATGGATTTTGTGGTAGGATTTCCAAGGACTAGAGAAAAATCATGATGCAATTTGGATAATTATTGATAGACTAACGAAGTCAGCACATTTTTTACCAATCAACGAAAGATTTTCATTCGACAAGTTAGTGAACTTATATCTCAAGGAGGTTGTAATGCGACATGGAGTTCCAATATCAATTGTATCTGATCGAGATCCACGTTTCAATTCAAGATTTTGGAGATAATTTCAAGAATGCCTTGGAACCAAATTAAATATGAATATCGCTTATCATCCATAAACAGACAGACAAAGCGAAAGAACTATTCAAATAATTAAAGATATGTTATGAGTCTGCGTGATTGATTTTGAAGGTAGTTGGGATACGCATTTATTGTTAGTTGAATTTTCTTACAACAACAGCTATCATACAAGCATTGGGATGCCACCTTATGAAGCTTTATATGGAAGAAAATGCAGATCGCCTGTGTATGGGGATGAAGTTGGAGAACGGAAATTTCTACGTCCAGAATTGATCCAGTAAACCAATGAGAAGATAGAGCTCATCCGAAAGCGACTTGAAGCAGCGCAAAATTGACAACATAAATATGCAGATCAAGCCAGGAAAGATATGGACTAACAAGAAGGAGAACATGTATTACTCAAGATATCTCCATGGAAAGGATTAACCAGATTTGGCAACAAGGGTAAAATAAAGCCATGATATGTTGGACCATTTAAAATCTTGAAGAAAGTCGGGAAGGTTGCGTATGAGTTAGATCTACCACCTCACATGAAGCATATTCATAACGTATTTCACGTGTCAATGATTAAGTGATATAATCCTGATTTTAGACATATAATAGAATTTGAGCCTATAGAAATTTAACCTGATATGTCTTATGTAGAAAAAATAATAAGAATTTTAGATCGTAAGAGAAAGTATTAAGAAATAAGTCTATATATTTAGTACAAGTTCTGTGGAGAAATCCGATGGTTGAAGGGTCAACCTGGGAACTTGAAAGAGAAATGTTAGAAAAGTATCCCTATTTGTTTTCTTAGCGAGATTCTGAGGACATAATCATATTAAGGGGGAAGGATGTAACGCCTGGGAAATTACGCTTGTATTATATCGTATTAATGATAAATTATGTGTTTTAATATGTCATTTATGTGTAATTAGCTATAAAACCTGAATTGCTAAGTGCTATGTGTATTCTGTATTGTCCGGATATTTTCAGGGTGTTAGATATAATTGAGATGTCATGTCTAATATGTTTCATGTTTAGTTTCAGATCTTAACAAACAGAAAATATCAGGACTTACCGGAATCAGTACTTACTGGAAGTCAGAAGATAGATATCAGAACTTAAGGTCATATCAGAACCTAAGTGCGGGAGAACTTACAGTTAAGGAAGGAAGCTGATTTACAGGATAGAAGATCGAGACTAAAATAAAAGAAGATATGCATGGAAAGAGTTAGAAAATAAGAAGATTTGTATAAGATATCTGATTGATATATTTTAGGAGACAGAATTATATTCCATATTAATTAGAAGTTATCTTGTAACTGTGTACTATATAAACACAAACATAGGTTTACACTATATGTATTATTATTTTCGAGAAGATCATACATTGTAACCTAGCAGCTCTTACTGATATTTGTTCATCATTAAGAGAGAACAATTCCATTGTAACAGAGTTTATTATATTGAATATATGTGTTTACTGTCACTTGTGTTCGAAATCGATTTGATTGTATTAAACATTGTATTCAACCCCCTTCTACAGTATTGTGTGACCTAACAATTGGTATCAGAGCTTATCTGTTAACACACATACAGTAAAGATCCAAACAATCATGTCTGAAGAAGCAGAAACTCCAACCAATCCCACCAAAACTGAAGAAACTAAAAACACTCAAATCCACAGTCGATATGAGACTATTAGGGTTCCCATACTGAGATCTTCTGAGTATCCCATATGGAAAGTGAAGATGGCTATGTTTCTGGAAGTTATAGATCCAGAATACCTTGATAGGATTAATGAAGGACCACATAAGCCAACCAAGCTCTCTGTTGTAGTTGTAGATCAGCCAGCAAAGACCATACCAAAGGAGAAAATTGAGTATACAGCTGAAGATACCTCATCCATTGCCAAGGATGTAAAGGTAAGGCATTTGCTGCATAGTGCCATTGATAATGTCATGTCAAACAGGGTAATTCATTGCAAGACTGCAAAGGAGATATGAGATGCTTTGGAGACAAGATGCCAGGGAAATGATGCAATCAAGAAGAACATGAGGACTATACTCACTCAAGAGTTTGAGCACTTTGACTCAAAAGCTGATGAGTCATTAACTGACTTACATGACAGGTTTGTCAAACTTTTGAATGATCTGTCACTAGTGGACAAGGAATATGATCTTGAAGATTCAAATCTAAAATTCCTCTTAGCTCTTCCTGAAAGTTGGGATATGAAGTCTACTACTATAAAAGACAACTATGCTCTTGATAAAATTACTCTTGATCAAATTTATGGTATGCTCAAGACTTATGAACTTAAGATAGATCAAAGAAGCAAGAGACATGGGAGAAAGTCAAGGAAAGTTGCTCTTAAAACTGAGGAGGAATTCCCCAAAGTGGCTGTCTCAAAAAAAAGGCAAAGGAAAGGCTCTCATCATAAAGTCTGAGTCAGAATCATCAAGTTCTGATGATGATGATTCAGAAACTGAAAGTTTACCTGAAATAGTTGTTGATGAAGAGATGAAGAAATTATGTGCTCTTATGGTGAAGGGCATTACAAAGATAGCCTACAGGAAATTCAAAAAGGGAAAGAAGTTTTCAAGGAAAGGGAAAGAAGAGGTCTATGTTGAACAACCTCCAGGCTTTGTAGATTTAAAATTTCCAAATCATGTCTACATGTTTGACAAAGCACTTTCTGGCCTTAAGCAAGCTCCTAGAGCATGGTATGAGACTTTAGCTCAATTCCTTCTGTAAAATGGATTTCACAGAGGTACAATTGATAAAAAAACTGTTCTACCTCAACCATGGAAAGGACCTACTTTTGGTACAGATATATGTTGATGATATCATATTTGGTTCTACAAATGCCGAACTCTGTGAGAGGTTTGCAAAGCTAATGCAGTCAAGATATCAAATGAGTATGATGGGAGAACTCGGCTATTTTCTGGGAATTCAAGTCAAGCAAAATGAAGAAGGTACTTTTATCTGTCAATCTAAGTACACTAGAAATTTATTGAAGAAATTTGAAATGGAAGATTGTTCAACTGCATCCACTCCCATGGCCACTGCAACCAAGTTAGATAAAGTTACTAGTTCATCAGTAGATATTACTAACTACAAAGGTATGATTGGCTTTTTACTCTATTTAACTGCAAATAGACCTGATATCATGTATGCTACCTGTGTTTGTGCAAGATTTCAGGCTGATCCAAAAGAACCTCACTTAATAGCTGTGAAAAAAAATCTCAAGTACCTTAAGGGTACAGCTGATCTAGGATTGTGATATCCTAGAGAATCAGATTTTAAGCTAATAGGTTACTCAGATGCAGATTTTGCAGGATGCAAAATAGACAGGAAAAGAACTAGTGGAAGCTGCCAATTTCTTGAAGGCAGATTGGTTTCTTAGTTTAGCAAGAAACATAAGTAAATTTCCACATCAACTGCAGAAGCAGAATATATTGCTGCAGGAAGCTCTTGTGCACAGATTCTTTGGATGAAGAATCAGTTACTGGATTATGGGTTAGAATTTTCTAAAATACCTATTTACTATGATAATCAAAGTGCTATTTCTATGACAGGTAATCGAGTTCAACACTCATTGACAAAGCACATCAGCATTAAGTACCATTTCATAAGGGAACATGTGATGGAAGGTACAGTGGAATTACATTTTGTTCCAATAGATCAACAACTAGCATATATCTTCACAAAACCACTATGCGAAGCTACTTTTACAAGACTGGTAAATGAACTTGGAATGGTTTCAGGTCTTTCTCTAAATCTGCTTAGTTTTTGTTCTCATGCATCAGACTTTATGATCATTGTTTACAAATTGTCTTATCTTCATGTAATCTGTGCTTAAATAGAAATTCATTAAATGCTGATTGTTATCTGATGTGGATCTATATACTCTGATAAGTGTTTTGAATGTTCTATGACTATTCAATCCAATGAGGATAACTGTAGTAGATGCTGACCTAGTGGTCTTTAACATACTAGAAATCCCATGTTTGAATTAGTTGTTTATGTGGAAACTCATTAACACAAGCAAATTCTGATATTGAGTTTAGTCAAGTTTACTTTGTGTATCTTATTACTAAGTCACAAACTAGATTCTTGCTTCTTAGCTGTCAAATTCCGATGTCAGTAAATCTTAAGGATGAACTAAGTGATGATAAGCCACATTATCAAAAGAAGAAAAGAAAAGAAAAGAATATAAGTCAGGTACTCCTTTGAGATCTAGAGTAAATAATGTGGAAGGGAAGACCCAAATGCATTGCTGGTATTAAGTAATATGCATTAGAAAAGCAAATAAATTTTTCTTGGTGACTTTTCACGTTCTCTGATTACTGGAGAAATACTCTGATAATAGCATAAATTCTGATAAGCAGTTGTGACTCACTTACACTGAGAAGCCACTGTAAAAAGGAATTTCAAAAGATGCATAAAATGAGCACAATCAGTTGAGGTGGACTCTTGCATAAATTTTTTCTATAATAGACTTCATGATTGATGACAGATTTTAAGCACTTTCCTTATTTATGCCTTATTTCTAAGATGTAATGAAGTTTATCAGACTTTAATCTTTATCAGATATTCTGCTGAATGCACACACTTTCACTCCATATGAATGATGAAAATTACTGTTGTGATTAAGATGTTTTTGACAAACAGTTAAGTGTCATTTGCATAAATTCTGAGGACAAGTTCTGATGATTAAACTCTGAAGAATCCAGTCAGTTTTTGTATGAAGAATCACATAAAAAGATATTCACTTTTTGAGTTGGTAAGCCATATTCTGATGACTGTTAAAATCTGATATAAGTTAAAGTTCTGATATTAAATCTTGATGGAATCTCTGATGCTTACGTGGCATTATTCTTTACTTGACTTATTTATGGTAAATACTGAAATAGTCATATTTAATCAGAATATATTTAGCTGAGATAAAAACAGTCATAATCATTAAGGGTTAGTGGTAAACGTGCTTGTCTTGAAATACTGCATGTGCACAGTAATTGTTACTTATTTCCCGTGCCCATTAACTCCTGCTTTAACTTTTTACTGGCTGTTATTATTATTACACATCGGTCTAGGGAGACGAGGCATCATTTTTTTTCTCTTATTGTTGAACAGACGCGAGTGGTATTCCATTAGCTATTTAAACCGATAATTCATCTCAGCCAAATCATCTTTCATTCTCACACAAACTCATAATCTCTCTTTTACTTCTCATAATTTTTCTTCTTCATAAAAATGGTTCTTTTCAACTTGTTTATGAACTATGAAAATTTCAATGTAGAGTTTAGTTGTGATGACTGGCAATAGGAATGGCATGTCACCGCCATTCCTGAAGAGATCTGGAACTTGGTTCCACAAGAGGTTCACGCAAACCTCTTGTTCTTTATGATGGACTATCAGCTCCATCTTGATCACCTGGAAGAAGAACGGAGAGGGGATTTTCTTCAGCAAGAACGGATCATCCGTTTTGCAGTGCTCTTTGTCAGCAGCAGGATGAACTAGTCGATAGGTTTTCTTCTAAGAGTAAGGCTGTTGATGTTAACCATTTTAGACTAGGACTGTCTTGTAATTTTTTGCATGTAATCTACAAATTTCATGAAATGTAATCATTTGATATATTAATGAAATTTCCTTTGATTACAAGATTTAGTCTCTGTTTCTCTCATATTATGTGATTGTGAATGTTATTAGTGCAACCTGCTAATCTATTTCTTGATGAATATTTTGATTAAAACTGTGGTCACTAATAAATTGTGATAATTTGAGATAATTGGAGCACAGGTTCATGCATCAGAACCTGTGATAGTTGCAACTGAGAATGTTACTTCTCAGAAAGAAACAGCAGCTCAAAGTTCTGATACTTTGAAAAGAAAGAAATCTGTAAGTTCTGTTGCTGCTGATACAACTCCTTCATTGGCAAGGAGAATGAAGAAAATGACGGCTAAGAGGTATTTGGCTAAGGCTCCATCAGAAGATACTGAAGAAGCTGGGGAAGGGGATCAGGAATCTCTGATCTCACAAGAACCAATTATCATTGAAGCTCTTCCAGCTCAAGCCAAAGACACTGCTAATGATACAGTGGTTACCCCTCCTGTCTCTCCTATTAAAGCTACAGATAATGCTAAAGAACAAACTAAAAACTCTGAGATAGATATTCAAAATTTGAATATACCAAATGTTAATTATCTGGAAGCTCCATCTACAGAAGCTCAGCCATCTACAGTCAACTCTCCAATCTTAGATGCTGAAAGACCATCTAACCAATACTGGAGATAAATTCTGATGCTCGGAATTTAAATGAAGTTGTTCCTGAATCTCCAGTTGCTTCACACACTGTTGTGTTTTCAGAACATAATGAGTCTTCCTTAAGTTTTGAAGACAGTGTTTCCGTTGAGACTCCAGTTCTCATACTAGGCAAGGAAGCATTGGTGAAGAAATTTGTTGAAAAGGAAGCACCTATTCCTTGGGAGGATACTCACGGAGGTGTAGAGTGGACCAAGAAGTGGAATGAATCAGATTTTATTCCAAGCCCTAAAGTTCTGACAGAGCATATTGCTAAAGCTGATGAGTTGCTCACAAATGCTGATTTCAAAACACAACTCAAGATCACAGCTCTGTCTACCAAACATCTTCAAGGTCTACATTCTTCTACTCATGAAAAGGTTGATACACTAAAGGAACATGCTGATAAGCTAGATCTACAGATCAAGCTTGACAAGAACAGATATGTCAGACCTACTCTTGAGAAAATTGAAGCCATTGAGAAGATTCAAGAGAAGCAACAAGCCCAAATTGATGAGGTCCTGTCTAACCAAGCTTCTCAGAAAGCTCAATTAGATGAGATCCAATCTTCAGTTGAACTTCTTCTCTCTCTCTCTCTCTTACTTCCTGATGATGCCAAAAAGGGGGAGAAGGTAGTTAAGTCCAAATGCTCACCTACTGAAATACTGAAGAAGAAGGATGACAAATGTGATGACCAGGGAAACTCTGATAAGAGCAGAGGTCAAGGAAAAGTTCAAGGAAAATCTTCTACACAGAACAAGTCAAGTTCTGATGCTGTGAATGCTAAACTCTGAAGTCAAGTTCTAATAAGCAAATTCTGATGTCAAGTTCTGATATTCTAATTTAGTCAGGATCTAAAGACTCTCAGAAGTTTTTACAAACTCTGAAGCTAAAGGGGAAGTAGACTACTGTTTATTATAAAGATCCTAAAATCCAGACACTTGATGAGGAGATAGCTAGAAGATTATTTCGGAAACAAAATCCAGGAATGGATTTGGAAACTCTCAAGGAGGAAGAAGCTAGATTTGCAGCTTAGAAGATAAATCTAAAGTCTAAAGCTTCTGATGCAAAGAAACATCCAAGGCCTAAGGAAAAAGGCATTTTGATTAAGGAAAAGTCAAATTCTGAGGCTTCAAAGTCCAAGAATAGATCACAAACGGAGATTGATCCTAAGTCAAAGGGAAAAGAAAAGGTTGGTGAACCTTTAAAGATTCAGAAAAAGATAAGTTCTTCCGTTCCAGTCTATCACGCTACAATGCATGATGATGATTTGATAGAAGATGAAACTGTTCAAATTCTGAAAAGAAGAAAGTTAATTGAAGAATCTAAAATAACCTCTAACACGGCTCAAGTTGTTCAGAATAAAGAACAACAAGCTATAGAAGAAATAGCAAATTCTAATCAAGCTATCAAGACATCAACTACTGACATTGCTCAAATTGATTTGAAAAAGATGATAATTGCTGATAAGAAGAAGCTGTTATGGAATAAAGCTACTCCAGTTGAACCAAAGTCCAATCTTATGATTAATCAACTCGCAACGTTTGGGTTGAGATCCAAGCAACCTAGAGATGGAGCTGGATTAGGTTCTGATGAAGAGAAAATACAAACAGGAGTAGAAGTTACTCTAAGAGATCCTTTCATGTTGACAGACAAACCATATGAACAAATCAAATAAAAGCACCTTGACAAAGTGCTGTCTGCTCAAATTGTGATAGATGCTCATGATAAGGAAAATCTAAAAGAGAAATTGATCTTATTTCTCAATGATGGAAGAACCTACAGACTAGCTGATACTGATGTGCTAAAAAAGTCTGTCAGAGAGCTTCAACATATTCACTATCTTGTGGAAGTAAAATCTGATATTCCAAGAAGATGGTCAGAATACATTTTGAAGGCTATAAGAGATCTACTTAGAATTTCTGGTACAAAATCTTCTCAGTATATACCAATGATTACTGAAGATGATGGAAGAGAAATTCCTATGCTAAAGAACTCTGCTAAGGTGGAAGTTATTCTAAAAGGAAGATGCTTATGTTATAATGAAGACTCTTCACATCCTAGAGTTATCAGACTTGGTGATGGACTTGAAAGAACATCAATTTAAGCTCTCAGAACAGCCATTTATCAAATTGGTGATAGTAAAGATGAAGAACTGATGCAGGTCAAAGCACAATTAGTTGAAGTTATGAGAAAAGCCGAAGATAAGCTGGTAAAAGATTTTGTTAAGAATCATTATGGATTCAGATTGATCTAGTGATGTTAGCAAAGCTACAAAGACTGTAAGTTATAGTTAATAGTCTTATTAAACTCTTATTGCATTTGAACTTAAATGTTTTTGACATCATTAAATCTATTAACTTGTATATTTTTCATAATTTACAAGTTGGGGGAGATTGTTAGATATATTTGAGATGTCATGTCTAATATATTTCATGTTTAGTTTTCAGATCTTAACAAACAAGAAATATCAGGACTTACTGGAATCAGTACTTACTGGAAGTCAGAAGATAGATATCAGAACTTAAGGTCATATCAGAACTTAAGTGTTGGAGGACTTTCAGTTAAGGAAGGAAGCTGATTTACAGGATAGAAGATCGAGACTACAACAAAAGAAGATATGCATGGAAAAAGTTAGAAGATAAGAAGACTTGTATAAGATATCTAATTGATATATTTTAGGAGACATAATTATATTTCATATCAATTAGAAGTTATCTTGTAACTGTGTACTATATAAACACAGACATAGGTTTACACTATATGTGTTATCATTATCGAGAAGATCATATATTGTAACCTAGTAGCTCTTAGTGATATTTGTTCATCAGTGAGAGAGAACAGTTCCATTGTAACAGAGTTTATTTTATTGAATATATCTGTTTTCTGTTACTTGTGTTCGAAATCGATTTGATTGTATCAAACACTCTATTCAACCCCCTTTTATAGTGTTGTGTGACCTAACACAGGGTATTTTTTAGATATTTTATTTCGTATTTACAGTCTTCGTATCAAAAGTTATACGAATCGAACTATGATTTTATAGTTGATATTTCAAATAAAATTATTGGCCTTATTTTTCATAGAACAGCTTGTACAATCGCATTATTTTGAACATCTAGATATTTTATAAATTTTCTCGTTTCTAGAAAAATAACTTTTCCCGGCCCCATTGGGTGTTAAACCCCCCACAAAAATCACATTTTTACTTTTATAAAATAATTGGACTTTCATTTATACCATTTGTTTTCATTTTTGAATTATTCACAATTTTTGGGAATTTTTTGTATATATATTCTATATATAAAATATTTAAAAATTAAAATTTAATACTAAAAAATTATAAAATTAGGGCCCAATTAATTTTAATAGATGTATAATTAGGGCCTTAATTTTAATTAGGAGTATTATTTTACCTACTATAAATAGCCTAATATTTATTTAATTATTATTAATTAATTACTAAAAATCAGAAAAATACACAAATTCTCTGAAATTCGGGTCGGGTATTCCAGGGTGGGGTCGAACAATCAAGCAGTGATTTTGGACTAATTTCTGCATCAAATCTATCGATATGAGTATCAAAATTGATCCTCTTGATCTGTTCTTTCGATTCCTGGTGTTAATTTCATGTTTTAATTCGTTGTTTTTCAATTTTAATTTCTAGGGTTTATACCTGATTTGGTACTTTTTGATCCTAGGGTTATTAGGATGATTTGATGATTGATAAAGCTTCCTATGATGATTTACAATCGATTCATGGTTTTTAATTGAATGAATGATTCCTAGATAGTGATATTCGATTTCAAGGGTTTATGTTCAATTTTTAATTTATACGTTTTTTATTTTGGTGTATATTTGGCTCCTTAGATTTTAGGGATTTGATTATATAGTTCACAAGCTTTGATTTGAGCTATTAAAATCAAAGTTTCATGTACGAATGAATAAAATCGATACTTGACCGGAGTTTATGTCGGTTTGACCGGAGATTGATATTCAGGGATGATTCCTGTGACTGAACGGTGTGTTTGTGTTGTTGAAGTGGTTTGCAATCGATCCCAGTCAAGAAGCAGACCAAACGATATCGATTTTGGCCTGAAAATAGGCCACCGGAATCTGCTCTGGTAACCGGATTCTGGGAAAAATCCGGCGTGTTCTTCATGACCCGGATTTTGACCCGTTTGACCTGGGTATTTGACCCGTGTTTGATCCGTTTTTGTCAGAGTTGGTTTTTTGATAAGTCTTTCTGAGAAATTATTTTTATTTTTATTTTATTAATATAAAATCATTTTTATTAATTTTATAAATTAATTAATAATTATTTAATTAATTGATTTATATTATAAATAATTCTTAAATATTTTTTAAAATCAGAGTTACTTATTACTTTAATTATTTATTAATTATTAATTATTTATTAATTATTATTTATTTATTAATTATTAATTATTTATTAATTATTTAAATATGATTAATTATTTTGATAATTAATCAAATAATTTTTAATAAATCATAATAAATTCATTTTAATTCTAAAAATTATGAATTTTGATTTTTCCCAAATAATTATTTAAAAAATATTTCAGGGTTTGATAATTAATAATAACTATTTATATTGAATAATAAATTGCTTTATCTGTATTTATCTGATAAAAATTAAACCATTTATCCATTCGAGTGGAACGAAAGCCCTTTGACTCGGAAAATAACTATGTGACTTATGTGCTTATGTAAATTATGTGGTTAATCGTGTCTTATCTGCTAATAATTAATGTACGAGTCAATAATACACGTATGGGTAGACGATAAGGGCTATGTGAAGTAGGTTTGAGACGCGATGGAGATACAAGATGACTAAATAAGTCTATTTCTTTGATAGAAGCGAAACCAACGAGGCGAGTCGAGCCGGTGATAGACGGCGGTGAAGTACTTGGAGTAGATCGTGTGAAAGGCAATTTTTTTCCCCTATTCTAATTTCAGAATAGTGAAATTACTTCAGATTCTTATCGCAATTGCACACTTATGATTCCTGTTTACAAACACTGATACACAGTTATTATTCTTTAATTCATATTTCATTTCGATTCCTGATTTCTCCTTTTTCGTTGAATCCTCTATTCATATTCCAATAGTTATACACATGTATTGATATATTCTGGTATTGGAATATATCAAAGCATACCGATTGTTCCGGTTGCTCCTCTATGGACTGGATACTAATGATTGGGATCATGTTTACACTTGATCCTAAGGACCGAGACATAACCGGATCCTTGAGATGGGTCGTAGAGCCTGGGTACCCGAATGGATCTATATATTGATATATAGATCAACATTGTATCCTGGCTGATTAGCAGGATATAGGTGCGAACTTGTGTCCAGTTTAGTTCATTTGTTATTCGCCGATAGTGGCCTTCATTATTTTCTCGCGAGGTTATACCTTGCAGATCTAACCAAATTGCCGGTTCATTTAACTTATTATAGCACTGATTATATATTACGGACTTGTTGAGCAACTTATGGCTCAACCCTTTCTTGTTGTTATTCACCTTATTATTTTCAGTCAAGCCGCGGGACCCTCTCATACCGAAGGTGTTGATCCCGATCCAAGAAGAAAGCTTTGAGTTGCCTGAGCCGGTGTAGTGTAGATGGTTAATGGGTGGGTTTGAATAAATGAGAAAAGTAGTTTAAAACTTGTTAGACATTGGCTTGTAATAAAGAGTTTTTGTGAGATTTTAAATTTGGTTTGTAATAAAGTTAGATAGTGGTTTTTGTTTTCATAATTCAACCTAAAAAGATCCTAGTTAGTGTTAAAGGGGTTTAGATATATCTCTGCTTAATTATCATATAGGTTGTTCAGGTTTGGTGATGTGCTAGTAACCCCAGTCTTATACCCCGGGTCTGGAGGGCGTTACATCGGCTTTCTCCAAACTTTGAATCTTGACAGCCCGAGAATATTTTTTAACACCTTTTCCTAGTCAATAACAGAATACTGCCACCTAACTTAGTTTAATTCTAAGATAGAATGCCACAAATAATGTTGATTATGATGATATTTAGAACTGCTTATATAGTTACTTGCTGAGCATTTTTTGCTCATTTATTTGTTTTGATCTAACCATGACAGTTAAGAAAAAAGATGTCCAGACTTAGGCGCACCACTTGTAAGAGCATTCCTGGAGGTCCCTATCTTGTTGTGGGATTTCAGATGCCAGAACAGGAAGATGCTGTGTGAGCAAGCGGCAATAAGTTGGTGGGAAGTGTATTAGCCAAATCATATATTGTGGTTGGTAGTTGTTATCTTGTCTCATACTTTATCCTCTTAGATCCTAATAGTTATTCGGGGTTTATTAAATTTCCTCTGTTATATTATTTGCTATTATGGTCGTGAGTCCTCATTTCCTAACCCCGAGATTGAGGGCGCCACAAGTTGGTATCAGAGCTACATGATCTAGTCCCTGAGACAAGTTAGGATAAAAGGGTATTTGGGTAAATAATATTGCGAGAGTGTTTGACTCATATAGAGTTGAGTTAGACTATAAGGTATAGTCTAAGTGGAATAAATAGGTTAAGGTGATAATTAGAGTTAGGGCATCGAGTCATTTGGAGGTTTTATTTAACTTAATGCTGTTTTCTTGTTTGTTGTTTTATGTTTCATCTCAGGACCCTAGTAGTGGTAGTGATGTTTCATCTCGGGATCACCTAAAGAGCCCCAGTACATTAGTTCAGACCATGAGGAGGATCCGTCTGAGGACAGCGCTGCCCCTATGCTTGTTTCTTCCCTGATACCAGTAACTGATTCCCCGGAGGTTAGGGCAGTTTCCCCAGCTCCTATGCCTGAATCCCCAGCTCCCGACAGAGTGCTTGTTATGCCTCTACCTGCCCATATTAGTGATGACTTGGCCCCGGACCGTGACTTTGTGTTGACTCACATCCCTAAGTTGAGATCCTTGGTAGACCGGCTGGCAATGTTGGTGCCAGATCCCGAGTGGCGTGTTTGTATTGAAATGGTGGAGCAGGTTTCCCGTAGACGGTTGGAGGAGGGACCTTCTTGCAGTGATGCTGAGGCCGAGGCCCGCAGAGTTCATAAGATTGTACGTTGGATGCTATCTGTGTTGAGGGAGGTTCTGGATCGCCATATGTAGTTGGATGTGAGTTCATATGGGACATCTAGTAGAGCCTGTAGTTGTTATTATTGTTTCTTTTCAGTACCGGTAGGCTTTGGGATACTTGGTCAGATGTCCGGATCCCTTTTATGTTGTATTATGCTCTGTTGTTGTGTTGGTTGTGATGGTAGTAGTTAGTGTTATTCCCTAACAATACAACAAGAATTACAGAAGGGGGGGGGGTTGAATATAATTCTGGCTCCTTTCCGGGATTTATGAAAAATGGTTCTAACTCAATTTATATCTAACTATTTGATTTGCAAAGTGTGGAATAAAGAGTTAAGCAAATCAAACTCAAAGTAATAAAAACTCAGGTCTTTAAAACTTTCTGGTGGATTTGAATGTATCCACCAGATATATATATATATATATATATATATATATATATATATATATATTGAGTGAGAACCCTGTGAAGCTTGAATAGCTCACAACTGCTTACAAATATGAACAACTAAACTTACAGAGAAATGCTACAGGATCCAGCTTACAAATGTTTCTCTGAGAATGTATTTTCTTAGTCTAGTTAGTTGTTATTCTACTTGCTACACTTGGTTTTTATATATCATCAAGTTTACATGGTAATAAGACAAGATAATAAAACAAAACCTATCAAGTCTAACTCCATGCTGCTTCACTACTCTATTCTAGCATCTTTGAATATCTTCATAATAGTATGAAAATGGTAATGCTTCTTTGTTCTCAAAACCCTGCTAAACAGGCTGCCATATTCCTTTTACAAACACTCGATGCATGTGACCGTGTTGTCACTGTCAACAGATATTTGAATTGATCATCCGTCGGGTACATGCTTGTTATCCGTCGGGTAGCCTTGTTGATCATCCGTCGGGTAGCTTTGTTGATCATCCGTCGGGTAGCCATTTATCACTTGACTCCATTTCATTTGTGCAGAATTATAAGACATCTTAAATTTACATTTAATCAACCTATTCTGCACATCTACTAGCACTCTACATGATTCATAAGCTACTACAGAATTTATACAAAGTTGTTTGCATAAATGTGCTACAGTACTTATTGTTACATAAGCTACTCACCCGGTTGATATCAATTAGTCATCCGTCGGGACTATATTGAATCATCCATTGGGACTATAATTGATCATCCATCGGGTGCTACAAAATTCACTAAGTTAAATCTACTAAGGTGTTTTGTCTAGCTTATCATCAAGTACACAACATATTCCTAACAGTTAGGTAGAAGTTAGGGGTAGATAGGGCACATTTTCCAGTTTTTTCTCTGTTTAACCCTGTTATGGTATTGTTCCTTATTCTCAGAACTTATCGTACTTGAACTATTTATCTATGTACTATGGTTACCTTGCGAAGAACCGATAAATTTCATAAACTATCTACCTATGCATCTTGTTTTTATATTGCGGAATCCTGAGTTTCATAAACTGTTTTGCATAACCTGCTTTTTAAGTGACCATATTCAAACATTTTTATGATAATATACCTTGTGTCATGTGAGAACCCTAACCGGTGAGTGAATTATGTAGTAATAGGATTGCATGAGCAATTGGGTAAAACTTAAAACTCGAAAAACTATTCCTAAAAAAATCTTTATTGTTATGTATTCTATGCTATCGTATTGCTAAATAATTGCTCATCAGGTTTATAAAATGGCCACTTCACCAAATCACCAAGAAGAAGAAAGTCAAACTCAAAACCAAGAGCAAAACCAAGACACCCCTATGATGAACTTACTCTTTCAATTGTTGCAGTAACCCTTGGCCCCTAGAGTCAGAAACTTCAAACATTTTCAATCCGTTCATCCCCCAGAATTTGTAGGTTTGTCAGATCCGATTAAAGCTCAGTCGTGGTTGAGAGAGATGGAGAAAGCCGTTGATTAGAGGAAGTTAAGGACAATAAGAAAGTGCAGTATGCAAGTTACTATCTTAAGGATGAGGCTAGTTACTGGTGGGAATCTACTAAGGCATTGCTAGAAGTAGAAGCCATTTCATGGCAGAAGTTTACAGAGCTATTTTTAGAAAAGTACTTACCAAGTTACATGCAAGACCAGTTAGAGATGAAATTTCTGGATTTAAAGTAAGAGAATATGATGATAGCAGAGTATGAAGTAAAGTATTCAGAGTTGGAAAGGTTTGTGCCCGAGTATGTGAATACGAAAGCGAAGAAAGCTAAAAGGTTTCAACAAGAACTCAAACCATGGATTCGTAGTCAAGTGGCTCTTCTTGAGATAAGGACTTATGTTGCTCTAGTATAGAAAGCCATGATCGTCAGATGGAGAAAGAGATGCAACTAAAAGGGAAAGTGAAGAAAAGAAAAGAAAGAATGAGGATTCAGAATAAGATCAGGGAAGTTTCAAGTTTAGAGGAAAGTTTGGAAGGAATATGGGAAGTCAGAATCAAAAATTCCAGAAGTTTAAGCCTGGAAATGGGAGTCAAAAGAATCATTTTCAGAAAGTTGGTCAGCCAGCAAAGGACAATAGACCCCAGATTCAGGAATGCAAGACGTGTGGAAAGAGACACCCTGGGAGATGTATAAGTTCAAGATGACGTGTTTCAAGTGTAACCAGAAATGACACTATTCAAAGGAAAGAAGCAGGGTAGGAAGTTTCTAACGACAATTTAGATAAGAAGATTGTTATGACAAGGATATGAAACTTATTTGGCTCATTTGAAGGATGTAGAGGAGGAATCCTTAAAGATTGAGGACATTTCTGTAGTTAAAGAGTTTCCTAATGTATTTCTCGATGAATTACCTGGACTACCTCCAGATCGAGATATCGAGTTCATGATTAATTTGGATCCTGGAATGGAACCAGTTTCAAAAGCCCATTATTGAATGACACACATTGAAATGAAGGAACTAGCAACGCAATTGCAAGAATTGTTGGATAAAGGAGTTATTCGATCAAGTGTATCCCGTAAGGGTGCACCAGTACTGCTTGTAAAGAAAAAAGATGGAAGCATAAGATTGTGTATTGATTATCGTGAACTCAATAAGTTGACTATCAAGAATAAGTACCATCTCCCGTGAATCGATGACTTGTTTGATCAGCTAAAGGGAGCTACTTGTTTCTCGATGATCGACTTAAGATCTGGATATCATCAATTAAAGATTAAGGCGGAAGATATACCCAAGATGGAGTTTTAAACAAGATATGAACATTATGAATTCTTGGCAATGGCTTTTGGATTGACAAATACGCCAACTGCTTTTATGGATCTTACGAATCGAGTATTCAATGAATACTTGGACAAGTTCATGATAGTATTTATCGACGATATCTTGATTTACTCAAAGTCAGAAATGAAGCATATGGAGCATCTAAGGATTGCTTTGGAAATTCTGAGAAAAGAGAAATTGTACGCAAAATTTTCTAAATACGAGTTTTGGTTGAAAGAAGTTCAGTTTCTTGGACACGTAGTCAATAGTGATGGAATTAAAGTGCATCTTGTAAAGATTGAAGCTGTTATGAATTGGGAAAGACCTAAGACTCCAATGGAAGTGAGAAGCTTTTTGGGATTAGCTGGATACTATCGATGATTCGTTCAAGATTTCTCTAAAATTGCAGTTCCCTTGACAAAGTTGACTAGGAAAAATAAAAAGTTTGTTTGGATAGATAAGTGTGAAGAAAGATTTCAAGAGCTGAAGAAGAGGTTGGTTTCTGGACCAGTATTGGTTCTGCCTAATGAGAAAGGCGATTTTGTGTTATATAGCGATGTTTCGTATAAAGAATTAGGTTATGTGTTGATGCAACACGGAAAGGTGATAGTGTACGCGTCAAGACAGTTGAAGCCGCACGAGCAAAGATATCCTACGCATGATTTGGAATTAGCAACAATTGTGTTTGCTCTGAAGATGACACTATTTGTATGGAGAGAAATGTGAATTTTATACAGATGACAAAAGATTAAAGTACATCTTTCCATAGAAAGAGATGAACATGAGACAAAGAAGAGGGTTGGAATTAATCAAACATTATGACTGCACAATAAGTTATCATCCTAGAAAGGCAAATGTGGTAGCGGATGCGTTAAGCCGCAAGGAAAGATTGAATATGTTGACTTCGTCTACAAAGTTAATCAAAGAATTCGAGAAGTTGGAAATAGAGATACAAGATCCAAGGTTGGGAAATGAAACGGTGTACACAATGGCTTTTCATCCAGAGATTTTGGAAAAGATTCGACGTTGTCAGGAATTAGTGATAGAGCACGAGAAGTAAAAGTTGACATGAGAAGAGGTTAGAGGTCAAAAAGATGATAAAGGGATATACCGCGTTTTTTCACTTATCTAGATCCCTAATGATTTAGAATTAAAGCACGAGATTTTGCATGAAGTGCATAACTCGAGATTTTCGATTCATCCTGGAAGTACGAAAATATACAACGATTTGAAAGAGAACTATCGGTGGCCGAATATGAAAAAGGAAATCGCAGAGTGGATGAGTAAGTGCTACACGTGTCAAAGAGTAAATACGGAACATCAACGACCGAGTTGATTCCTTCAACCACTGGACATACCTGAATGGAAGTGGGAACATATTGTAATGGAGTTCGTGGTAGGATTACCAAAGAATAAGGCTAATCATTTTTGGGTATTATCAATCGACTGACAAATTCAGTGCATTTCTTGCCAATTAAAGAAAGATTCTCATTGGAAAGATTGGTCAAGCTGTATTTGGACAAAATTGTAATGCGACATGGAGTACCAGTATCTATCGTGTCAGATAGAGATCTAAGATTTAACTCAAGATTTTGGTGACAATTTCATGATCATTTGGACACAAAGTTGAAAATGAGTACCGTATATTATCTGCAGATAGACGTACAAAGCGAAAGAACTATTCAAACGATCGAGGATATATTTAGAACCTGTGCATTGGATTTTACAAGAAATTGGGATGGTCATTTGCCATTGATTGATTTTCCTATAATAACAGTTATCACGCAAGGATTGGCATGCCGCCTTATGAAGCATTTTATGGAAAGAAATGTAGATCTCCTACGTATTGGGATGAAGTGGGTGAGCACAAGCTATTGGGCCCAAAGCTAGTTCAATAACCAAAAGTGAAAGTGGAAGTGATTCGCAAAAGGTTGATAGCTGCTCAAGATCGATAAAAGAAATATGCAGATCAGAATCAAAAGGATATGATATTTGAACCCGGATACAAAGCGTTAATAAATATATTCAATGGAAAGGCTTATCCAGATTCGGGAAAAAGGAAAAGCTGAGCCCCAAATATATTGGGCCATTCGAAGTATTAAAGCAAGTTGGAAAAGTGGCTCATAAGTTAGCGTTACCTCCAAAAATGCAACATCTTCATAACGTGTTTCACCTCTCTCTTATAAAGAAGTATAATGCGGATGCTAGCCATGTGATCGAGTTGGAACCAGTGGAAATTTAGCAAGACCTATCTTATATGGAACAACCCGTGTGAATTCTAGATCAAAAAGAAAAAGCACTTAGAAATTTAGTGGTACAATTAGTTAGAATTTTATGGAGAAATCCTAAAGTCGAACAATCAACGTGGGAATTAGAAAGTGAATTGCAAGAAAAGTATCCCCATCTGTTCGTTTAGACTAGATTTTGAGGATGGAATCCTTTCAAGGGGGTAGACTGTACCGACTAGAATTTTTGTGATGTATTTATATCAATAAAGTATTGTTCTTGTGATGTTATGTGGTTTTATTTCAATAAAATAAAAGGATAAATGATTTTGTGATTTATGTATAATTTTTGTAAGGAACGAGCAAAGTCTCGTTCCAGTTTGATGAGTCAGCTAAGGGCTTAAGCTGTGATTGTCGGGACGTCAAGTAGAACGAAACCCGTTATTCAAAGGATGGATCAAATGAGTAGGATTAAGATAATATAAATTGAGAATTATAATAATTTGTCACAAATGTGAAGACTTCTGTGTATCTCTGTGATTTGAGTTTATAATTGAAAAGTTATTTTAAAAATTGAGTAATTGTTACTCACATAATCAGTAATTAAAAAGGGAATTGTGTGCAAGGAGTATAAATACGAATTGTGGTGGTTATTATTATGTGAATAAATTTTATTTGAGGATTACGAGTGTGAATCTATGATTCACGAGTTTTTAAATATTTTTTTAAAAAGATTTATTTGATCTAAATAAGGATTTATTGGTCCTTATATATTTCTGTAAAATTATTAGAATATGATCAAGGTGTGAAATTTGTAATAAGACTCTTAACAAAATCTTAGAGACTTTTTAAAAATGATATTTGGATTTAATTTGACATCTAGATATTTTAAAATAATTTTTCAGAGTTTAATTCTGTTTTTGGAATTATTTGTAAAATCTGTAGAATTCGGTTGCTCAAAAATCAATTTTTAAATATGGGAGAAGAGCTAATTTTATGCTCTTTATTTTAAAAATATAATTTGGAATATTTTCTGATTATATAAAGATGTTTTATATTTTACAAATAGAAATTTATTGATTTTTGAGAGAAAGGAAACAAGTTTCTTGAAATTAGATGGCAAATGACCATTTTGCCTCGACCACAAATATATATACTCCCCTCCCCTCCCCTTTCTTTTTCATTTCTCCCCCGGCTCTCTCTTTCTCTTCTATCAAACTCTCTTCTCTTTCTCTACACTCGGTACTCTCTCTCTCCTCTTACTCTCTTCGATCATTTTCTCAAACTCAATTTTAATTTAGGATTTGAGTTCCTCTCACCTTATATATATATACATACATGGTTGCATGTATAGGTGTGTGTGTGTTTATGCTTGATTCGGTGATGAACCCTCTCGGGTTCTTGTTTTGATTTGGGTTTTAGTTCGATTATGCAGAAAAGTTATTGATGAATGCTTGTATGTGGTTGTTAACTGGATTCTTAAGATATCAGTGAGGTTTCGTCGAAGAAAACCCCGATTGGCGCATCTCCGAGGCCTTGCCGCCTCCGGTGATGAACTCCGGTGAGCCGGCGGTGGACTATGATGCTTGTCTGAGTCCTATAATAACTGTTCAAATTCAATTAGTTGATGCATGTTGATTTAGTGTGGAATTTTAAGTGATCGATTTCGAGTAATGATTTTTGTAAAGTCAAATTACGTGTTTAAACTTTGTTTATCGATTTGAGATTACGCATGTTAGTATTATTGAAATATTCAGTTTTTTAAGGATTACTAGGTTCATTTTAATTGTTAATTTCGGTTGAGATAATTCTAGCCGATGCATTTTGGTTCAAATATGTTTAAATGAAAATTTTGCATTTTTGATTTAAAATTGTTATTACTAGGTTCGGAATTTTGAATAATTCGATTCTAACTATTTGAGTAAATTCAAAAATGTGTGATGATAGGATATAAAATTAGGGTCGATTGATTTGGAGATGATATGTGTTAAGATGAAAATTGCTTGTTATAGTTTTAGCTTGGTATCGTAAGTCTTTAAGTTGTTAATTGTACAAAGTAGAGTTGCATGTTAAACGTTATGTGTTAAAGAGTAATTATACATATACTCGATTGTGATTGTTTGTTTTTATTATAAGGGCAAGAGTAATTATAAGTAAGTTATGCTCGTCTCTCGACAAGTTAAAAAAATAGGCGATATATGATATCGAGTATTACAAATCAATGATTATGTGTTAAGTATAAGTTTTGAGATAATTGGTGTTTTAAAGAATATAAGAGTATGTCTTGTTACGTTCTACGTGTATATATGCATATAAAAGATGAAGGTTTATTGTGATTGGGTTAGTAGTTAGACGTTCTGAGAAACGTCGAGAATTGCTCAAGTATCTAATTAGGGTTTTGTTTTGTATTGTAGATTTGAATAGCAGAGGTATTCAGGCTAGTAAAGGGAAGGGAGTCCTAGGTGGCAATAGCTCAGGTTCCATTAAACATGATAGCTTTTTGAGGCAAGTAACTCTGCCTTCTATTATGAGTTGATTACAAAAAGATTATTTTTGATGCCATGATAGAGTAAAGGATTCTTGTAAAAACTTGTTATTGATACTTATGAAAACCCTGTTATTGTTCCTTGTGATAAATTTGTTATTAATCCTTGCGACAACCCTAATAGTAAACCCTTTCTCAAGTATGTAAACCATATCCTTATGCTTTGTTATCTTATGATCCCTTAACCAAAAAGAGTCTTTGTGAACTTTTCTTATGTTATATCTTGTTAACCTAGATTCACTGATAATCCTTTATGTCTTGCTTTGCATCATTCTTTGGAACTATCCTTATTGCGATCTTATACACCCTGTTTAATATTTGATTAATATCTTCAACTTATGATCCCTGCTTACTTTCAAACCGTTCAATTCCCTTGAATTCTTAAATTGGACTTAAGAATGACTTTCGACTTGAAAGAGTCCAAATGATTTCACTTATCGGTAATGTTAAAACTAAATTTAGATAAACTTTCTTGTATTCCAACATAAAGGTTTTCCAAATTAAATTTATTTCATCAAAGCGCTCAAATTAAATCTTGCAGAGGAATCAATAATATTAAAGAACCGAACCACATCCGCGCGCGCCTCACGCACGAAAGCGGAAAAGAAAAATACAGAACAGCCTAAACAACAATTGCAATAATAGGGTACAACCATCGGCAACATCACCCAACACAATTGCACACACAACATGTATGTATACACAGAATAAACCAACAGGAGCACATAAACACATATTCAGGCATAACCCCCCACCACTGTTGCCTCTCCGGTGAACCGGCGGCAACAGGCGGCCGGGAAAAAGGAAGGAGAACGGAGGCACTTACCCAGAATAGGGAAGAGCTACAGAGAATCAAGCGGAACAGATTAGAGAGGGAGAGACCAGGAGGAGAGTTCGAGAGCAGAGAGAAAGAGTGAGAGAGATTGGTAAAAGAGAGATGAGAGATGAGCTGTGTCTCTGTGTGTATGTTTTATTTATTTTTTTATTATCATCCAATCTGCACTTAACACATAGCTCGAGGTTTAATAGAATTTTTACACGTATCCAAAATGATTGACAGGTGTCCCTATTACCAATTGCAAGCCCAAACCCGTTCTGAAATTCGCAATTTAACAAATTGAATTACGAATAAAACAGATTAGGAAAATCATGAAAATAGTTTTAAAATATTATAAATATCCCCAAGTATATAAAAATATAATTTTCATAATTTAAAAACAATTTCCGGAACACAATTTTATACCCGCTTTTAACGAATAAATGAAATAATGCGCGGGTGAAATTAATCTCAAAAATCCCCAAAATAATTTTAAAATTCCCGGAATATTCCCAACTTAAATAAATATGAGTTTCATAATTTTTGAAGAATTCGGGAATTAAATACAGATTTTACACATAAATGCAATCAGATTATCATACAGGGTTAAATAATTGTTGAAATATTGATTTCTAAATTTTATAAAATCCCAAAAATAAATATTGTAATTATAAAACCATAAAAATTTTTTAAAGATAGTCCAAGTATTTATGCAAATAAATTCGCATTAAATTCACTTTTAAAAGTGAAACAAAAATAGTACAGCTCAATAACTAGTTATGCGAACAACCCTGTGAACCAAAAATCACACAGAGATAATAATAAAACAACGCATAATGATCGAAACCAATACACATAGTTTATTTAACTATTTATTTAATAATTACACTTTTAAATAATATAAAAGTTTACGAGTCGTTATATCCTTTCCCCCTTAAAAAGATTCTGTCCTCAGAATCTGATCTAACTAGATAAGTGAGGATATTTGTTAAGCATATCTGACTCTAACTCTTAAATAGACCCTTCTATTGAAGGATGTATTCAAAACATACTCACTAGAGACATAAACTCATTCCTAGGGATTCGCTCTTAACTAACCAGAATTTGGATCGATCATTCTATGCAAAAAAAATTCGGATGAGAGCCCCTTGGCTCTTAATCATCGACTTGGTTCGAATCAGGTACGTATCGCCTTAACATTGACACATATAACATATTATATATACTGCAACTGCGGCGGTGATACCAACTCATAGACAACTTTACCTATATTTCTTTATACCTCGAAAGGTTCAATACATTAGGCCTCTACTTGTCCCTTCATCTACGGATGACAGATGGTACTCACTTCCAACTTAATTTCCAAACATTTAAACACTTCTTACTTATTTCCATCAATTAAGGCTGGAAGGTAATCTAATATCTTCACTTCTTCTCATCTTCAGGTATTTGAACTTCACCTTCCACTATTTCCAATTCTTTTATTAATTCCTCATCAATTTTTAATCACATTCAATCCTTTCCTTCTGCACAGGGCATCTGTTACTATATCGGTTTTTCTTTAGGTGATCTTTACTGGAAAGATCGGATCCTTCGTTTATCTCAGTAAAAATTTATATTGGAGAACGTAGAGTATAATTTGTTCCTTTCTAATCTTCATAGGGAAATCCTTGAGTGTTCTACACACACTTTCTTAATCCTTAAATAGCCGAGGATGTTATCAGTAAATATAATTTGCTTATCCAATTACTCCTTATACATCATGTTCCTTGAATCCTTATAGACAACTGATACATTTGTTACTTCACGTAATATCACCAGAAATGACAATACTCATAACTCATTCTAATCGCAATCTTTGATATGTCCTCAGGTTGGATCTTAAGTCAATCCTCGAGAAATAACACACTCTTTGAATTAAATCACATAAGTAATTAATTCTTAATAGGGGTTACTTACTCTTATACGTCGTTTTGTTATACTCCCAATAATCAGTACATAATCTCATTATTTCATCCTTCTTCTCCAACAATATCATTGGTGCCCCCTAATGGACTATATCTGGTATGCTCACTTCCCTTTTCAATAACTTTTACAATTATTGAACTAATTATTTTGTTCCACTGGCCTCCCTAGAGACTCCAGGGCATTTATTTATTACTCAAATTTCCCCCAACTTAAGTATTTTCTTCATTATATCTTAGCACATTGCAGATCTACCTTATATCTTTAGCTTATTACTCTTTTTTCTTGTATGATTGGAAGAACTTCCGATATTGCTTCGGCACCTAGGAACTTACTTTACTATTGGCTTCTGTACACTTACAACTCGCTTTTTTTAAAATCACTTCTTGACTTACTATAGGATAACCAACCTGATCCTAGAATCACATCGAATTCTTCTAGCTCGAAGGGTGTCAAATCAACTGCAACTACATCCAAATTTTTAAATGCTCAATCTCTTGGTCCTTTTGAAAGTTCTGCCTCTAGTTGTGCGGGATGTTGGCCCTTGGGAAGTAGCATCTTGAGTAATCGTTCTAAACTCCTTGCAATATGCCCGTCTTCTCCACAATTGTAACACATAATTCCTGGATTTTCTGGATTACATTCCGATGCATAATGACCCTTATGTCCACACTTGAAACATTACACATTCTTTTTGCATGAACCACGGTGTCTCCTGTCACGGGACTTGCAATCCACTGTTGATTTGACTAACTGAGCTAGAGTGAAAAAAATTGAAGTAACACTAGACCTAACCTGTGATAAACTCTGTCTCCGAAATTTCTTACTCCTGCTTCGGCCAAACCGATTCTCTAATCTCTGACTGGATTCTCCTTGGGCTGCCTTGTCCATAACACCTTCCGACTTCTTTTTGTTATCACTTTCTTCCTTAACAGTCAACTTCCGGTCACATTCCATTACCAGGGTGACCTAAACCATAGAGGAGTATGTCTTACGTTGCAATGCCACTACTCCTCTACAAAATTCAGGCGTCGACCCTTGTTAAATCCTTCTTACCTTTTGAATCTCCGGGCTTACATACTTAGGAACTAATCGGGCCAATTTTGAAATTTGGCCTCATACTCCAACATACTTCTTTCACCTTATTTTCAGTTCTAGAAACTCCATTTCCGTTTGACTCCACACACAATCTGGGAAATACCTTTCCAAAAACAACTCAGTAAACCTAGCCCATGGAACAGGGCCTTCTCCTTCTATCACTCTGGTTGACTCCCACCAATAATTCACTTCATTTTTCAAGAAATAGCTTACATAATCGGTCTTAAGATTATCACTTACTTGAACGAGGTTGAAAACTTCCTCCATTTCTTTTAACCATGCTCCAATAGCTACTGGATTAGGTTCACCTTTAAACTCAAAAGGGTTACCATCCTGAAAAGATTTTAAACAAACACTTGGGTTCACTCCTTGTTGTTGCTGCTGCAACAATAGTTACCGCTGCTGAACCTGTTAGATTAACCGCAACTGTTGTTGCTATTGCTGGCGCAACAAATCTAGAATTTCACATATAGTTGGACCCTCCGCAAAACTACTACTATTTTCTTTAGACTGGGTAGCTTTCTTAGGTGGCATCTTCCTGAGATATATAAATGAGTTTATTCAAACCATAACAAAATGTTTAACAAAAGATATCACCGTTAAAACGGTGCACCTATATCTGGAAAATAGTGCCGAATAAAATACCCGTGTCCTTAATATCGGGGTCCATTCAAAAGAAATCTAGATTAATAGCACTAGCAATCATAGCAACAATGACGGTAGCAGGATCAACAACAGTTCAGGAAACTAAAATACAAAGAAACCGAATACCATAGCATAGCTCCTCAATAAAACAGCAACTGACCAACTTCCCACCACTACTTAATTACCACATCAACTTTAATATACCATAATACTTGGCTGGCTATATCACCCACCTTTTCTCCAGGGATGATTTCTTATCACCCTCAAGTGATTCATCAATCACTGAATTACCTTTCCTTCCCAAGGTGACATCTTATCTCCTACCATTAACCTATCTTCCACAGGGTTAACCTTTCTAAAACCGCAACCTTCAATATCGAATCATGAATCCTCTCTACTATTATCGTTTCTGAGATAGCTAGCAATCCGATGTAAATCATCTATTTCCTCCAGACAGTCAACTCTCATTTACTTTCAATGACCAGGACTATCTAATTACAAAAGCTACTGATAATTCAATGCCTCGGGACTTTAAATGAAATTTCAAAGTCAAAGAATCAATAATACAGGGAGGACAAGAGAAGAAAACATATGTATGACTGAGAGCAACCATACAAGTACATAAGATGGCCAGTCTTAGTACCGCATAGCTCACAACACGTACTTCGGTGGCATCCCACCAGATCCTTTTGCCACACAGACAAATGGTCAACTCATATGCATTGTTTACCCAATCAACTGATAGAATCTCTGAGAAAAGAAACAATGTTAAAAAAAATTCACAAATAGGAAGGGGTGAATCCGATTTGTAATGAGATCAACAGAACCCTAAGTAGCTTACTTCGGGTTCACAACTTTCTCACAAGAAAAATAAGTAACTTATGGAATAGGAAACAATTACTCTATAAACAAAATATATTTAAAGAAAGAAATAGAAGGGTTGAAAGATACCACCTCCCGTTCTGATCCACATTTACTATAAAACTTGGTTGTCATAGCAGCCCCTGACTATTATCATGTTATCCGAACTCACCAAGGTCACACAATCAGTCCAGTAACATTCCTTTACATAGAAAATGCGATATGTGGGAATAACATTGGTGTCCCCTCAGCTGACACATCAAGGGTCTGCTCAAATACTGAACACTCGCGATCAAACTCATTTTCTCTAAAGAAAAACTAGGAACCTCTATCGAATATTACCAATGACACATAAACGAAGAAAACGTACTCTAGGTTAGGGCAGTTTCATCCAGTCCTCCATACACGTCAGGGTTACGCCTTCGAACCCTTGATTAGAGACTCGCTCCACTGATTGAGTTGCTAACGCATACCATTCTATAAACTTTTCTACATGTTTTCGACTCTACTCCTAACCTAAATCAGGGACTGAAACCTGTAACTCTGATACCAACTATGACGGCCTCAACCCCGGGGTCAGGAGTTGACGTCACCAACAACAATAATAACAATCATAATTCAATCCAAATCATTAATAACACATAACTATGACCCATTTACCAAAAACTTTTCCAGGTTTAAGTATGACTTAGATTACAACTATTATAACCCCACTAATTACAAATAATCCTGACATAACTAACCTAACACAGCAACTCAACAGACCATCTTTGGTCTAGCACAACTACCTCAGAGGAGCCTGACTTCGGAAGGCACTGGAATTCTGCCCTGACTACCGTGGAAGAATCTCCTAGGAATTTGCAGTATATATATAAAACATTCTACAAGGGTGAGCAATCAATTGCTCAGCAGTACCACTATATGAATAACAAGTAAAATAATTTATGATAAAACATTGATAGGAACCGAAATTATAGCTCGCTCACCAAAGTAGAGTAACATTCATAAACTGGATATTCAAAACTAGCATGCTCTGAGATAAAACAACAATAGCAGTCGTGTGCTGTGTATAAATACCGAAATTAAATCTTAGCATCCAATTTCATTTTTAAATCATCTGTCTCAAACACGTTGATTTGTTAAACAATTTCAAAACAGAATCAATCAAATCTATTGGACGTTCAACGGGTGAAGATAGCTGATCAGTCTACCCTCATCGGACAGTGACTAACGGCCATCCAGAATAAAGAATGTGTTCCGGAACTTGGGAAAAGACTAGCTAGGTCTTTCCCCCAATGTTGGACTAATCGGTTAAACAGAATGCCCAACCCAATTAGACACTTACGCCTACTCAATTCCAATAGATCAACTGAATTCCCTTTTTCCTCTTCCAAAGTTCCACGACATAGGTGGATAAAAATATTCCACGACATAGGTGGATTAAAACAGTCTCTTTATCCAGTTTTCAAAATCACTGTCACCAATCTCTTTTTAAAACCATTCTGTCACAGCACACTATTCCAAAACTTCTTTTCATTTTAATCACATTTAGAGATAGGTGTTTTCAGAAGTTACTTTTCCCCAAAACAGATTGAAAACAGTATTTTATAACTACGGGGGATACGTAACTTAAAACGTTTCTGTTCCATTATAAGAATAAAACATTTAGCTATTCATACATACTGAACCATAAAAGAATGGTCAGGGGTACTTGCCTTGCAGAGCTTTACAACTAATACCGCTTGACCTTGGACTGACTTGGACACTCGGCTTTACCGCCTTACTAACAGACTATCCTGGATCCGACTTCCACACTCAGGTCTTTCGTTCGGAACCTCCCCGCGCTTGTTGACTGGTCACTGGGTTATCTTTAGTCCAATGTTCACTTTCGGTTTTCTCGACTACAACCTACAGTGTTAGGTCCCAATATGTTTGTAGAAAGGGGGGTTGAATACAAACTTTACCGTTTAATAGAATTTAATAAGGAATAAAAATTGAAACAAAATTCAAGTTAAATAAAACTATTATTAAACTTGAAAGGTGTTACAACAATGGTATCGTTTACAAGGGATTAATCTAAAATAAATTATCACAAATCTAGAATAAATTTGACATAAACTTTTTTCTATTTTTGCAATAAAAAGATCAAATGGTGGAAGCAATATGATATTAAGTTCTAGGGATTTTGATCCGCTAGATAGTTACACAAGAACAAGAGAATGATTTCTAGTGGTTTAGATTTAACTTTAATTGCTAGAAATTAATGATCTTGAAGCAGTTGAGTGATGAAATGTTGTGAGTAAAAGCTTTGGCAGCCGCTGCTGTCTTTTGTTCTTGAGTAGTTGAGTTGTATTCAATGTGTGTTGAATGATCTGAATGTCTGCTGCTCCTTGTCTTTAATAATTCAATCAACACAATTCAGTTGAACTGGCAAGATAATCGGTGATACAGTCTATTGAACAAGCAAGACAATCGGCATGACAATCTGTTGAACTAGCAAGACAATCGGCATGACAATCTGTTGAACTAGCAAGACAATCGGCATGACAATTGATTGAACTAGCATGACTTTCAGTATGACAATTGATTGTCATACCAGCTCAATTGATTGTCATGCTGAATTAATATTGAATATAAATTCAAAATCAATTCTGAAAATTCATAATATTAATTCAGAATTAATTAATCAATTAATTCAATTAATCAATAAATTAACTTTGCAGATATAATCTATTTTCTTACTTAAATTATATGACTTAATTAATTAATAGAGAATTAATACTACTCTTGAACAACAACCATTCTTTTGAAAATCTTCTGAAAATTATGAATCAATTCCACCACTTCAATGTTGACACTCGATGTACTGTCTGGTTCATGAGTGACTAACTTCTGTGACGTTCCTTCATGTCTTGACTTTGATAACTTGATTTTCTTCAGATTAAATCCTTGTAATTATTTGATACCCTGACAAGATCTCTGTCACTTGATTAAATCCACACTCTTGATTTATATCACTGAGGCTTGATCAATTTCTTGAACTTCTTCCAGTGAAGTAATTCCTCAAGTCTGTAGATGAACATTGTTTCTGAATCCTTTGACAGATGTTACTTTGTGAGATCACTTTGATGATAGATCCACTATTTACTTGTTACATTCTTATTTGAGTTGAGTTAAATCCTCGTATAAACAAATAGGTTATGACATATGCTTTTCAATCTCCCCCTATTTGTTTGTTAGACAATAACAACAAATACCTAGAGGATAACTCAACTAACAAATAAGAAAAAGATTTAAACAAAAATGCAAAGTAAATAGCAGAAAAGTTATGGATTATATTTAACATTTTCCAGATTCCAAAAGAAATTGATGTTCCTCTAGACTGAACATATCTTCAAGTAGTTTCATCTTCATTTCCTTGGTTCTTCAAATCTCTGCCAGATAATACTTCTCAGTCTTGAAGTAATTATCAGCAGCTTCTTTTGTACAATCATATTTCCTGTTGAGAAGCGTATATCTCTCTTGCTTCTCCCCCTATGAAAATCAACTGCTTAAAGGAGATCACCTTCGTTTACCACATCTCCCGTACAATAGGATCCGCAGATAAAAACCAATGGTACTCCCCTTTTGGAAAACAGCTTCTTCCCTTATGAAGAATAGTGATGAACCAACCCACTTCTTCTGATCATTAGGAAATCACCTTGTGTTTATCAACTCTCCCGAACAATAGGATCCATAGTTACAAACAACAATGGTGTGGTGTAGTGTACATGTGCTTTACCTTTTTGCTCCTCCCTGCTATTTCTCTCCCTTAGTTGAGGAATCCTCCAAACTATTACTTAAGATTTTATCTCCCCCTTAGAGAAGGAATGTATGCCATTGTCTGAAGGAGTTCTCATATTCCACTTGCTTGAAAAAAAAATAACAAGTCAGAGTTTGATCAACCATGTTCATTAATCTTCCCAACTCCTTATATCTCTTATTCCAATCCAATCTGTAAATGTTAGGTCCTTAAGAGTTAGGTTCCAATCATAAACAGATTCGAGACCCGAAGTATCAAGAACCATGTTTAGGGATGGGGAAATTGGATATGGTGTTTCTCTTTCTTCCTCACTGTGAGTGTGTGATTCTGTTTAGTGTACCTCACATGTGTTTCACTCTTCTCTCCACTCGTGTTTACACTCATTCGCACAAGTGTATCACTCCTCTCATAGCTCCAAAATTCAGATGTACCTGCAAGAAAAATCACCTTAGCCATCCTTAAGGAGGTCATAGGTGGTGCAATGGGAGTTCGTAAATCCCCATCCTCGTTAAACTCGTCAGATGAATCTGAGTCATAATCTACAAGTTGCTAGTTTCCCTTTTAGGGTTCCAGATTTGAACTCTGGGAAGGTAAACAATGATCCAACGAATTTAGCATAAAGATCAAAGTTCCCTTCTAATGTCTGTGAAGACATTTCCTTGTGACTCATCAGGTAATATATGAATCATTGTCAACAAGTTGCTGATCTACGCCTATGTCAGATCCACTATCCGTAGATGCATCTAGGGGATTTAAGCCTGGGGAGGTAGACACTGACCACTGACATATGGCTATTGGATCAGTATCCTCTCCTAACACCTGTAAAGGCAATTTGTCCATTAAAGAACCTTGAACAATCGAATATGACCTTAAAATGGTTGAAACTCTTGTTTCTGTCAACTCCTCCTTTATGTGTGTAACATTTCCGTGTGCATCAAGAATTGTTTAAGTTTGAGGTTGTGACACTATATTGGATACCCTGGCCGACAAGGAAATTTCAATAGACGCACCATGTTGAGAGGATGAATCTAGTAACTGTTTTTGTGTCTTTCGGCCATTACATCTTTTTGAGAAGATGTATGGGGGCTAGCAGTTATCTCGATTTAAATACTACTCAAGATGTATGGGGGCTAGCAGTTATCTCAATTTAAATACTACTCATCTTTGTAGGAGACAGAGCTGCTGGGTTGACTTCGGAACCTTCCTTATGTGGTGCACTAAGGCACTATCTCCCTCACGCTCATTCATACTTCATTTTAGTGGTAAGAGAGTGTTGGCTGGTTCTATTTCTGTATTTGTCTTTACAGTCTGGGATAGAAGTTGTGGGTTTTCAACCTCATAACTGTCAATGAAAGAAGGCCATTGGAGGCTGAACTTGTATAACAGAACATATGGCAATATAGAGATAAAATGTACTTAAGATCTATAATGAATGAAAATTATACATTTAATCTTTTGAGAGAAATGATGTAAATTAATGATTCCAAAAGATTTTAATGAAAATAAGAAATCACTAATGTAGAGGGAAGTTTGATTTTCTCCTAAAATTATTCGAGTGCACAAGTCTATTTTTATGCCTAAAAAGATAAATGATTTGATAAGACACAGACTGATGACCTAGCAGTATTAAGAAGAGAATGAAAGATTTTCTCTTTCAATATGAATAAGCTTTTTTTTTGTTAAAGCATTGATCACTTAGGGTAAAGTCTAAGTAATTCTCATTCATGTCAAAAGCTCCATAATCTGTCTTAATAAAATTATAATCAACAACATTGTTTGTTGAAAAATAATATTAATAAGAATGACTATGCTGCTGATTTTAAATTATAGTGAATCTTTCAAATATAGGAACTCATATAAATCCACTAGAACTTAAAATCTCACAATTATATGCAACAAAATATTACCAATATATCATTGACTGATACTTGTCAAGTACTTTAGATACCAATAATTATGTTGCATCCTATTAACAATATTAAACTAAGATATCAATGAATTAAATACCATTATATATCAAAAAGATTTCAGCATTCAATTTCATATATCATACAATTGTTAACTCCTAACAAAAAAAAACTTAGTAACATAGAAATGCAAAATACTTAACTATATTTACAAATCCAGAAAATACAAATAAAAACATATATAAATATAGCAAGAATATAGAAAATATTTACAAATAAAAATACTCAGAAATAACTATATTTTAGTCCAAAAATAGATTTCTTTTGAATTTAAGCAAATAAAATTCATAGAAAAATATTTTTAGAGAAAATAAAATATTATGAGATATTAAAATTGACAAGTTGGATAGATAAGTAAGATAAGATAATAAAATTACATAGAATAAGTAATAAATATGGTATAAATGATAAAATAAATTTGCGAATGAATTTTTCATACATGAAAAATTCATATGTAAATTCATTCAAGAACAGATCTCAGATATTAACTAGTTTAATCACTAAAACTATTCAACATACCCAATTTACCAACTAATCTGGTAAATGTGGATTCATCAAGAGATTTAGTGAAAATATCTGCTATTTGTTCTTCTGTTGGAACAAAAAATAGTTCAACAGTACCATTCATGACATGTTCTCTAATAAAATAATACCTGATGTCGATGTGCTTGGTCCTCGTGTGCTGCACAGGGTTGTTGGTGATGGTTATTACACTTGTATTGTCACATAGAATAGGAATTTTGTTCAATACAGAGCCATAGTCCCGTAGCTGGTTCCTAATCCACAAGATCTGAGCACAGCAGCTTCCAGCAGCAATATATTCAGCCTCGGCCGTTGAGTTGGAAACTGTTTGCTGTTTCTTGGTGTACCATGAGACTACCCTGCTACCTAGGAATTGACAACTCCCTGAGATGCTTTTCCTATCAACAACACTTTCTGTGTAATCTGAATCTGTATATCCAGCAAGGTTAAAACCAGATTCTTTAGGGTACCAAATACCTAGATTTGGTGTTCCCTTAAGATATCTCAAGATTCGTTTTACAGCAACGAGATGAATATCTCTAGTATCCACTTGGAACCTTGCATATAAGCAATTAGCATACATAATATATGGTCTACTTATAGTAAGATAGAGTAATGAGCCAATCATACCTCTGTAGCTTGTGACATCTACCTTAATAGAGTTTTCACATGGTCAAAGCTTGACAACTGTAGATGACAGGGTCCTTGCTGATGCAGAATCCTCTAGATTGTACTTTTTGAGGAGTTCCTTGAGATACTTGGATTGAAAAATAAATATTCCATCTAACCTTTGATTTACTTGTAATCCGAGAAAGAACTTCAGCTCTCCCATCATGCTCATTTCAAATTTGTTGTGCATTAACTTAGCAAATCTCTTATAGAGACTATCATTAGTAGACCCAAATATTATATCATCCACATAGACATGGACTAATATAGTATCATTCTTATGCTTTTTAGAAAAGAGAGTTTTGTCTATGACACCTCTAACAAAGCCATTTTTAATAAGAAATCCAGAAAGAGTGTCATACCATTTTCTCGGAGACTGTTTGAGACCATATATAGCCTTGAAAAGAAAGTAGACAAAATCCAAATGATCTGGATCTTCAAAACCAGGAGGTTGCTCTACATACACCTCTTCATCCAGCTTTCCATTCAGAAAGGCACTCTTGACATCCATTTGATAAACTTTAAAGTTCGAGAATGCCAGAAATATCCTGATGGCCTCAAGTCTAGCCACTGGAGCATAGGTTTCATCATAATCAATGCCTTCAGCTTGAGAATACCCTTTAGCTACCAGTCTTGCCTTGTTCCTTGTAACTACTCCATCTACATCTAGTTTATTCCTGAATACCCACCGAGTACCAATAGCTTTCTTGTGTGTAGGTCTAGGTACCAGTTTCCAGACTTGTTGATGTTCAAACTGATTGAGTTCATCTTGCATAGCAATCACCCAATCTGGATTAGTCAGTGCTTCCTCAATTTTCTTAGGTTTCATCTCAGAAAGAAATCCTGAGAACAGACATTCATTTTGAGTAGCACGTCTAGTTCTGACTCCAACATCTGGATCACCAATAATCAACTCAAAAGGATGAGCTTTATTCCAGACAGTCTCTCTTTGGAAGATTTGATCTTGATGATTCGCCTTGAAATACATTGGGATGTTGGGTCCTACTATTTGATCCTTCAGCATCTCCCCTGAGTTGTTGCCAGGTTGATTTGATGATTCTCCATCAGTAGCAGTGATATCTCCATTGTTGCCAATGTTTCCATCACCATTACCTTGAGTATCATCATAATTAACAGGTTCTTCACCAGCAACAACCTCAGGTTCTTGATCATTATCTGATTCTGAATCTGACATATCATCAAACTTTAGTTTCTCAGAAGGATCTTCAGTTTGGATACTTGGGAGTTTAGTATCATCAAATATAACATTAACACTTTCAGTTACTCTGTGTTGATCAATGATATACACCCTATATGATCTTCTTCCATAACCAACAAAAATACCCTCATATGCCTTTGCCTCGAACTTGCCACGATGATCATCTCCATCCTTGAGCACGAAGCATCTTGCACCAAATACATGAAAGTATTTGATAGAAGGTTTTTGTTCATTAATAATCTCATAAGGAGTCTTCATGAAGTCCTTGTTGATTAGAGTTCGATTCTGAGTATAACATGCAGTATTGACAGCTTCAGCCCAAAAGTACATTGGAAGACCTGATTCACTTAACTAGTTCTTGCAGCTTCAATCAATGTAAGATTCTTCCTTTCTACGACTCCATTCTGCTGAGGGGTTCTAGGAGCTGAATATTGACTGGTAATCCCTTTCTCTATACAGAATTCATTGAGAAGTGAATTCTTGAATTCTGTTCCATTATCTAACCTTATCGCTCTAACAGGGACATTAGAATCTAACTCGATCAACTTGATATGATCAATCACAACTTGTGGAGTTTCATCCTTAGAGTGAAGGAAGAAAACCCACGTATACTTGGAATAGTCATCAACTATCACAAGACAGTAACACTTCTTTGACATCGAAAGAACATTAACTGGTCTAAATAAATCCATGTACAATAACTAAAAAACACCAGTTATGGAGGATGTGTCAGTGCCTTTGTGACTTGCTTTCTTTGACTTTCCTTTCTGGCATGCCTCATACAGTCCTTCTGGGGAGAATTCTAGTTGAGGCAGACCTTTGACCAATTCTCTCTTGACAAGAGAATTCATTGTTTTGAAATTGAGATGGGAAAGTCTCTTGTGCCATAGCCAAATCTCATTTGACGATGCCTTTGCATAGAAATAATTGACTTTAGGACTGCTTTCAGAGTTCATGTCAGCTACGAACAGATTTCCTTTCCGGATTCCCATCAAGGAGGGTTTTTCACTTTTCTTATGCAGGATCTGACACTTCAGCTTGTCGAATAAAACATAGTAGCCCTTATCACAGAACTGACTGATACTAAGCAGATTGTGTTTAAGTCCTTGCACAATATACACATTTTCAATGATAACATTTCCAGCTTGCAAACAGCCATATCCCTCAGTTAAACCTTTGCTGTTATCTCCAAAGGTAACCACTGGGCCAGCTTTCTCAACCATATTTGATAGCAGGGCTCTATCTCCGGTCATATTTCTTGACGATCCACTGTCAAGAATCCACACTACCGGTTCCACCTGTTTAATGCCCTGCAATATAAATGGATTAGACCTTCTTCGGAACCCAAACTTGGTTGGGTCCGATATACTTGTAGAATTGGCCTTTATCAGGAAAAACAACATTCTTAACTTTTATGTTCTCAACTTTCTCAACAACTGGACATTTGACCTTATAAACAGCCTTAACAAATTTCTGTTTAGGCTTAGGCACAAATGTCTCCTTTCTAGCCTTAGGAGGACTAACAGTCTTAGACCTATCATGCTTCCTATTATTCACATGTTGACGAGGAGTAGTCTTATCACTAGAAACATGCTTACCATTAAAATAAGCATACATCAAATTAAATGCACAAGACTTACAATTAGGAACACCACATACTTTACGAGAGGGATTAACAACAGGCAAATTATGCATGGTAGATATGACATTTTTTTTATCCAACTCATGTGTGTCTGAGTTAGTCTCAGTTGCTGTTGTGGATATGTTGTGAACTTGATGATTTTATTAACAAAACACCTTAGTAGATTTTACTTTGTGAAAAATGTAGCACTCGACGAATAAGGATTATAGTCCCGACGGATGACTCAATATAGTCCTGATGGATGATGATTTATTATCCATCGAGTGAGTAGCTTGTGTGACAAGAAGTCTATAGCACATTTCTGTATACA
Source organism: Apium graveolens (assembly GCF_009905375.1). Classification (NCBI taxonomy): domain Eukaryota; kingdom Viridiplantae; phylum Streptophyta; class Magnoliopsida; order Apiales; family Apiaceae; genus Apium; species Apium graveolens. The sequence goes on along the minus strand of NC_133652.1, from coordinate 187,709,256 downwards.
CATTGTTTAGATTCTGTAGTAGTACTCAAGTCATGTTGACTTTAAATAGATATGCAGAATAGGTTGATTAATTGTACATAGATGATGTCTTGTAATTCTGCATAAATGAAATGAAGTCAAGTGCCAGATTGCTACCCGACGGATAAACAACAATGCCATTTGACGGATAATCAACTAGGCAATCCGACGGATGATCATGAACCCGACAGATAAAGAATTCAAACATCTGTTGACAGTGATAACACAGTCACATGCGTCGAGTGTATGCAAATGGAATATGAAAGCCTATTCAATTGGGTTTTAGAGAACAAAGAAGTATTGCCATTTCCATGCTATTATGAAGATATTCAAAGATGCTGGAATAGAGTAATGAAGCAGCATAGTATTAGACTTGATAGGTTTTGGATTATTTTGTCTTATTACTTTGTAATCTTGGTGATATATAAACCAAGAAATAGCAAATAGAACAACAAGAACACTAAGCAAGAATTTCTCAGATAAACATTTATAAGCTGCACCCTTAGCATTTCTCTGTAATCTTAGTTGTTCATTTGTAAGCAGCTGTGAGCTTTTATTGCTACACAGGGTTCTCTTGATATATAATATATATATATATATATATATATATATGGTGAATAATTCTAATCCACCAGAAAGTTTTTAAAGACTTGTGTTTTTAAATACTTGTGTTTTTATTCATTTCAAGTTATTATTCCGCACTTTGCAAATCAATTCACACAGATATATATTGTTAAGACTTCTGTAATTCTTGTTGCATTGTTAAGGGACTAACAATTGGTATCAGAGCAAGCTCTTGATAAAAAAAGAGTTTAAAGATCACAACAAAACAGCAAGATGAACAAGAAGGATGTTGGAGTCAAGATTCCTTTTCTGGATAAAGATAATTACCATCATTGGAAGGTAAAGATGCATCTTTATTTACTTTCTGAAGATGAGGCCTATGTAGATTGCATAGAAAGAGGTCCTCATGTGCCAATAAGAGCTGCAACTGGAAATGAGCCATCTGTCCCCAAGCGAACAAGTCAGGAAAGATAAGAAGGCCATGAATATCCTGTTCAATGGAGTTGATGGTGATATGTTTGACAACATCATCAATTGCAAAACTGCCAAGGATGTTTGGGATACAATACAGATTATATGTGATGGCACTGAACAAGTCAGGGAAAATAAGATGCAGCTGCTAATTCAGCAATATGAGCACTTTCATAGTGAAGATAGTGAGTCTCTTACTGACATTTTTAGTAGATTTCAAAAACTACTAAATGCTCTGAAGTTGCATGGAAGGGTCTATCAGACAAAAGACTCCAATCTTAAATTCCTTAGATCTCTTCCAAAGGAATGGAAACCTATGACAGTCTCATTAAGAAACTCTCAAGATTACAAGGAGTTTACTTTGGAGAGACTGTATGGCATCCTGAAAACTTATGAGCTTGAAATAGAGCAAGATGAGAGGATGAAGAGAGGAAAGAAGAAAGGAGGATCCATTGCACTAGTTGCTGAGTTAGAGAAAGAGAAGGAGATGAAGATGGAAGCTGTTGAATCAATTTCAAAGGTCTATGAAAATAAGGGCAAGGGGCTGGTAGCAGAAAATGAAGATTCTTTGAGCCAAGATGACATGGAAGATATTGATGAACATCTAAAATTTCTTTCTAGAAGATTTGCCAAGCTCAAGTTGAAGAAGAACTTTGGAGCAGCCAAGCTAAATAGAAACATGGTGGATAAATCTAAATTCAAATGTTTCAAATGTGGCTTGGCAGGGCACTTTGCCAGTGAGTGTAAAAAGTCAGATTCCAACAAAAAGAAGTTTGAGCCTGTGGATTATAAACAGAAATATTATGAGTTGCTCAAACAAAAGGAAATGGCTTTCATTACACAGGAAAATATCTGGGCAGCAGATGGTCTGGATGAGGATGAGGATGTCAGCTATGTCAATCTAGCCCTAATGGCCAAGTCTGATGAAACATAGACAAGTTCTTCAAGTAATCAGGTAATCACCACTAACCTTGAACATTTATCTAAAGCTGAGTGTAATGATGCTATAAATGACATGTCTACATAATTATATCATTTGCGTGTTACACTTAAGTCTCTTACTAAAGAAAATGCTAAAATCAAAGAAAACAATTTATTTTTAAGTGAGAGCAATAATGTGCTAGAGTCTCAGTTCATTGAATTTGAAAAATTAAGAATTGAGTGTAAAATTGTTAAGGATGAATTAACTGAGTCCTTGAAGAAAGAAGAGATCTTTAAGAAGTAGCTTGAATGAGAACATGAGGTGATTAAGGCATGGAAAACATCTAGAGATGTTCATGCTCAAATCACCAAAGTTCAAGGTATTGAGTCCTTTTGTGATGCAGCCTAGAAGAAGAATAAGGAGAAGTTGGAATCCAATTTGGTGGAAGGTTTGCTAACAGATGTAGACTCGACAGATGATGAGGGTCATCTGTCGGATAACAAAAAGGGTTATCCATCGAGTGATATAAATCCTCATTCGTCGACTGTGAGCAAGCCTGTGAGTAAAGCCAAATTTGTCAAGTTAAATGAGAAATATGGATCAGTTTCCAAGAATTTTGTTCCAGGAGAATCCAGTCAAGTGAAGAAGGAGAAAAAGGCTAATGTTTGTCATATGACTGTCAAGCAATTGAGTGAGAGACTGGAAAAGATTGAGGTTAAAACAGAGGCTAAAAGGAAAAATAATAAAAATGGTAAAGTACGATTAACAAGCACAACAACTACACACATGATAAATATGCTCCTAGAAAAATCTGTGTCAAGTGTGGTAATGTATATCATTTATCTGTTAATTGCAAAACTGCCATGCCTACTTCCATATCCGTGCCACCTCATTTTCCCAACATGAATGCCATTCCTTTTATGCCTATGAATGCTATGTCTACACAGAATATGAATGCACAGTTTGCTAATATGTTATTTGCACCTAATCCTTATTATGTTGCATTTAGTATGCCACAAATGCCATTTAACATGCCTTACTGGAATAACATATTTACTAATAGCATGCCATGTTAGTGTTTGTGCCCTAGAGACAACACTATTATGTTTATATTGTGAAACATTTGGATTATTAATTCTGATTATATGGATTATTCTTTAGTAATTTATTATATCTTTATTTTATGCGATAAGATGTTAGATTAATAAATGTCCATGGAATATGATATGTAATTTTATATCTCTAAGTATATGACTTAGAAATGAGATTATGAGAATAGTAACGATATTCCTAAAGATCCCTAGTAGAGTATTATTATTAAGGGACAATAATAATGCATTAAGACTAGTGTGAATGTTGACTGATGATCACATCTCATTGATCATAGGTATAGTGATACTAAAGTCAAAACACAGGCACATGTATTATATACATGGTGCTGGAAGACCCAATGTGAGATTCTACATGTCTGTTGTGTCATAAGTAATTCTCACAGTGATAATGATGTATTGGTCCTTAGACTTGAAATCATTATATTTCTATATTAGAATTAATATACTTTGGTTGCATTAAAAGTTACCTTTGACCGGGTGATGATAAAAGTGTATATTGGGTATATTATGAATCATATGAGAATATGAATGATCTAGAAAAGATTTAACCCTCCTATTTTAGGAGTGATATTATTGGCCTCTTGTTTGAGTTAGACTATGAAATGCATGGCCATGCTCAAATGTTGATTTGATGTTATAGTCTACTCATCGATCAAGGAAACCTGGATTAAATTATGAAGAGGATGACACATAACATGCCTCGAGTTTAATCTATAATATATGGTTAAAAGGATTATAGTACATTTTATATTATACACAAAAGGTTTAATCGATCACCGATTTAATTATTATTACTTGGGTAATAATGATGTATTACTAGATACTGCTCATTATTTATGATTTAAAATTAGATTTAAAATTGTTGCCAACATAATAATAACCTAAAGGGTCGCACAAAGAATGATGGGAGGATTATTTAATATAAATTCGGATTTAAATTAAATGTAAGTAATTCGAATTATTTGTTATTAATTAAGTGTGACTTAATTAATTAAATATATAGGAAATTCGAACTTAATATTAAATCCAAAATTAAGTTATTGGATGATTAAGTGAGACTTAATAATACAATAATTAGAATTTCGAATTTAATAATAATAATAACTCTAAAATTAAGTTTAAGGTTGGAGGCCCATTAGCTCTTGCCTATATAATATCTTTTTCCAAGAGAATTAGAGTTACACATTTTATTTGATAAAACATAAACCCTAGCCGCTTGAAGAGAGATAGAGAGAGCAAGAAGGCGGCCTCAAGAACGTGCTAGTACACACCCATCCGCCGAGCGATCATTCGTGTGGATACCTTCAAGGCGTAGATCGTTCCAGCGACGGGCTACGTGGTGATCATTCAAGACCTCCATCTTTCCATTAACATAAAACTTCTTAAGGTAAACATACTGAACTACGAATTAAATATTATTTTTTGCATGGATCCTGCAGAGGGTTTTGATTTTTAAGATTTAAATTTACGTTTTTGTTGCATTTATGTGCTAAAAACACTTCAATGGCATCAGAGCTACTTGCGAAAAGTTTTTAATTCGTTTATGTGTTTAACCGTTTTCGATATATGAGCATGTACGTGATTCGCCATAATTTGATGTTGATATAATATGCTTTTATATGTATTGTTTTGAATATATGATATTCATGTGAGTTGTATAATCATAAGATGATTATATAATCTGTATATATACTGATATATACATGATTTATGTTTGTTCTAATTATGAGAATCATATTAGATACGAATTCTGAATTGGCTGCTGCAGATTTGCTGAAATCTGGGTCTGGTGTCCGATTTACGCAAACGAATACCCTATTCGATAGGTAAACGAGCGTCTGAACAAACCCGATAGCTAAAGCTATCAACGACTCATCTGTAAGGCGTTTGATGTCGTTTACTGCCCGTAAACAGTGATTCTTGTTTTTCTGATTTGATTCTGATTTTTCTGATATTGTCATATTTTTTTATGATTAGATCATGGATAATATGATATGTTAAGATCAGATTATGTGTTTTAACATGCTTTTATGTGTTGTATGAGCATGGTGGATGGTTATGGCCTTTCGACCTTAGTGTAATGGTTTTGGTTCTGGTTTTAAATACGACTTGCTCGTCAATCTTTGTAATCATAAATCTCGAATGTAACTTGAGTTATTCTTGTAAGTTCATTAGATTAGTTTTTCTTTCAATCATGTAATGTAATTGAAGACTCAAGAAGGCTATCCAATGGAGGTGATTCGAAGAAGAAGACGAGACATACAAGGAGTCTAAACAAAGAAGAAGACGACGCATACAAGAAGTCTAAACAAAGAAGAAGACTTATGTAATAAGTAGTTGTATTTATTTCCATCACCATATTAGATTGACCTTGATCTTTATCATGAGCTTGATAAAGATCACATAGGATGGGGCCATAACCAAACATATTTACTTTATTGCACTTTACATATTGATGTATGAATGTATGTATAGAATAGTTAATGATGCATGCTTTAATTAGATTAATCATGCATGAATGTATGTATTAGATACTTCACCCATGCCATGCCTAAACAAGATAAAATCTGTAACGACTCAAGATTTTAAAATTTACAAACGATTATGAGATTCTCGTGTTTATGAAACACAGAATGAAATACGAATCTTCTTTATTTCCGACATGGGGCGATTTTGTCAACAACGGGTTCATAAACTTATAAGGCTGTGGGCTTTATGCGAGACCGATGTGACTCCTCCACTACCTGGAAATTAAACCATTGACGAGTATTGATTTGAAGTATTTTATTCAAGGAAAAATTGGGAATCTCTTTATGATGGGATCATGATCGTTATAATACTAACGAAAACCCTAATGGTTATATTAAGTTATTTAGATGCCTTCCAATATGTCCAACGTGTTAACCCCTAGATCGATAAGGAGTGGGTTCGCCAGAGTGAAGTACTCCCATCTATCGTGGGACGGCGTGTTGAAGTATATGATACTTTTAGACCTTTGGGTTTTAACTTAACTAAGTTACCATAATTGGATTGTGAACTTAGAGGCATAGAGTTTGGTGAAATTTATTGGATAAATAAGAATAAATGTTGTTCCACTAAACTATCCAAGAGTTATATAGTTGATATAATTGACAAATATTTTTTACCTTATTAAATAATGTTTTAGGAGTAAAGCCAAAGCTGAACTAAAATGTTGTGAAAATTTGGATCTTGGCTCACTAGAAAGTATATAGAAGATACTCTTTCCGAATTAATAGTTAGGGCTATTAATTTGATAAAATAATGGGAGATATATATTTTAAATATATATGAATAATCACTTGAACATAATTTAATAATCATCTGTAAACTAATTCATCTTATGCATTTTAAACATTGTAGATATCAAATGGCAATCAATTCAAACAACTTCTCTGTGTGATCAGTCCTTGAGAAGGACAAGCTGACAGGAACAAACTTCCTTGACTGGCAGAGGAACTTGAGGATTGTCCTTAAACAAGAGCGCAAGCTCTATGTCTTAGATATCCATCGCCCTACACCTCTCACTGAAGGAGCATCCCGTGCTCAACATAATGTTTATCAGAAACATATCGATGATGACACGGATGTTCAATGTCTCATTTAGCGACCATGAGTACTGAACTTCAGAAACAACATGAGAATATGGATTCTTATGATATGATTGAGCACCTTAAACGTATGTTTGAAGGACAGGCTCGTCAGGAGATGTTTGATACTTTCAAATCATTGCATGCATGTAAGCAGGGAGAACGTGATCCGGTTGGACAGCATGTTCTAAGGATGATTGGGTATATTGAGTACCTTGCCAAGTTGGGTGCCCCGATTGCTGTGGAGCACCAGATTGACCTAATTTTGCAATCTTTAAACATCAGTTATTCTCAATTTGTGATGAATTACAATATGAATGAGATAGATAAGAACCCCACCAAACTGTTGGCTATGTTGAAAACTGCTGAGACCAACGTTCAGAAGACATCCCCTGCTCCCATGTTTATGGTGAATAAGGGGAAGGCCAAAGGAAATGGTAAATAGAAAGGAAAGAGGAAGATGGGATCTAAATGGAATGCCAATCCGAAACCTGATCCGACCAAGGCTTTGAAGCCTAAAGGTGGTGTTCCAAAGGTTGGTGATTGTTACTATTGCAAGAAACCAGTTCATTGGAAGAGGAACTGTTATGCTTATTTGGAGGATCTGAAGAAGAAGAATGTTGTTGTTACTGCTTCTGATTCATGTATCTATGTTATTGAAGTCAATTTGTCTACTTCTACATCTTGGGTATTAGATACTGGATGTGGTTCTCACATTTGTATAAATGTGCAGGAACTGCAGGGAAGTAGGACATTGGCGAAGGGAGAAGTCGACCTACGAGTTGGAAATGGAGCAAAGGTTGCTGCTTTAGCTGTAGGGACTTATCGTTTATCGTTGCCCACTGGGCTTGTTTTAGAACTAGATAACTGTTTTTACGTGCCTGCGATTTGCAGAAACATTATTTCGGTTTCTTGTTTGGACAAGAAAGGTTTTTCGTTTCTGATTCAGAACAATAGTTGTTCCTTTTCATTCAATAATGTTACCTACGGGATTGCACGTTTGTTTAATCGTTTATATGTTCTTAATATAGATACTCCTGTCTATAACATAAATAATGATAATAAACGTATTAAGATGAAATACTCAAATCAAACATACCTTTGGCATTGTCATTTAGGTCACATAAATGAGAAACGCATTTCCAAATTACATAAAGATGGTTACTTGGATATGTTTGATTTTGAATCATATGAAGAATGCAAATCTTGTCTCATTGGCAAAATGGCTAAAGCTCCTTTTACCGGACAAGGTGAAAGGGCCACCGAATGATTAGGACTTATACATAGTGATGTTTGTGGTCCAATACGTACGATGGCAAGAGATGGCTTTTACTACTTCATTACTTTTACTGATGATTCAGTAGATATGGATATGCGTATCTTTTGAAGAACAAATCTGATTCTTTTGAAAAGTTTAAAGAATACAAGGCTGAAGTGGAAAAGCAAATAGGGGAAAGTATAAAAGTTCAACGATCAGAGCATGGAGGAGAATACTTAAGCCTCGAGTTTAAAGGTTTCTTGAAGGAGTGTGGTATCGTATCACAACTTACTCCTCCTGGAACGCCTCTATGGAATGGAGTTTTTGAGAGGAGAAATCATACCTTGTTGGACATGGCGCGATCGATGATGAGTCTAGCAGATCTTCCAATAAGTTTCTGGGGTTATGCTCTAGAAACGGCTGCATATACACTAAACCGAGTTCCAACTAAATCGGTTTAAAAGACTCCATATGAGATATGGACTGAGAAACATCACAGCATGTCTTTTATGAAAGTATGGGGATGGGAAGCGTTTATGAAACGCTTGGTGTCTGACAAGCTGGGACCAAAATCGGATAAATGTTATTTTGTGGGATATCCTGAAGAAACTAAAGGGTATAGTTTCTATAATCCTACCGAGAACAAAGTTTTTGTTGCTCGAACCGCTGTATTTCTTGAAAGAGAGTTACTTTCAAATAAAATTAGTGGGAGGACTATAGATCTCGATGAAGATCGAGTTGTACAAAATAATATTGAACCAGAGTTGGAAAATGGGCAGGAAGTACATCAAGATGTTCCTTCTCCGGAAACACAGGTTGTTCGTAGATCTACTAGGGCTCGTCATGAGCCAGAGAGATATTATGGATTTCTCTTGACTCAAGATGATGATGTAATGCTCATAGATAATGATGCGCCTCTTACCTACCAAGATGCTATGAACAGTCCAGACTCCGAGAGATGGCTAGAGGCCATGAAATCCGAAATGGAATCCATGTATCAAAATAAAGTATGGACTTTAGTTGATCCAACTGAAGGGGTAAAACCTATAGGGTGCAAGTGGGTTTTCAAGAAGAAAACTGACATGGATGGTAAAGTACATACCTATAAAGTGCGACTGGTGGCAAAAGGTTTCAAACAAGTTTATGGTATACACTATGATGAGACTTTTCACCAGTTGCTATGGTCAAGTCCATCAGGATTTTGCTAGCAATAGCTGCTTACTACGACTATGATATTTGGCAAATGGATGTCAAAACCGCTTTCTTAAATGGGAGCCTAGAAGAGGATGTATACATGTTTCCTTACAACCTGAGGGTTTTGCCGATCCCAAGTTTGCTAAGATGGTCTGTATGTTGATTCGATCTATTTATGGATTGAAGCAAGCCTCAAGGAGATGGAATCGTCATTTTGATGAAACAGTTAAAGAATTTGGCTTTATTCAAAATGAAGATGAACCATGTGTTTAAGGTTAGTGGGAGCCACGTGGCATTCCTAGTACTATATGTAGATGACATATTACTAATAGGGAATGACATACCTTCTCTACAGGCTGTTAAAGACTTGGTTGGGAAATAGTTTCTCGATGAAGGACTTAGGTGATGCTACCTATATATTAGGAATCAAGATCTATGTAGATAGATCAAGGAAATTAATCAGCCTAACTCAGAGTACATATATTGACAAAGTATTGCATCATTTCGGGATGCAAGAGGCAAAAAGAGGATATGTCCCAATGTCTCATGGGATATTGATCTCAAAAGACAACTGCCCTAAATCATTAGATGATAAGGGCCGTATGAGCAAAGTTCCATATGCTTCGACAATTGGATCTATAATGTATGTGATGATATGTACTCGACCTGATGTTTTGTATGCCTTGAGCATGATGAGCAGATATCAGTCTAATCCTGGCGAGGGTCACTGGACAGCAGTCAAGAATATTCTTAAGTACTTGAAAGGGACTAAAGATTCATTCTTGGTGTATGGAGGAGATATACATATATGTAAAGTGCATACTGATGATAATGTTGCAGACCCACTGACTAAGGCTTTTTCGCAGCAAAAGCATGAAGGTCATACTAGTTCCATGGGTATTAGATATCTGGGTGGTTGGCTCTAGTGCAAGTGGGAGATTGTTAGTGTTTGTGCCCTAGAGACAACACTATTATGTTTATATTATGAAACATTTGGATTATTAATTTTGATTATATGCATTATAATTTATTATATCATTATTTTCTGCGATAAGATGTTAGATTAATAAATCTTCTTGGAATATGATATGTAATTTTATATCTCTAAGTTTGTGACTTAGAAATGAGATTATGAGAATAGTGTCGATATTCCTAAAGATCCCTAGTCGAGTATTATTATTAAGGGATAATAATAATGCATTACGACTAGTGTGAATGTTGACTGATGATCGCATCTCATTGATCATAGGTATACTGATAGTAAAGTCAAAACACAGGCATATGTATTATATACATGGTGCTGGAAGACCCAATGTGAGATTCTACATGTATGTTGTGTCATAAGTAATTCTCACAGTGATAATGATGTATTTGTCCTTAGACTTAAAATCATTATATTTCTATATGAGAATTAATATACTTTGGTTGCATTAAAAGTTACCTTTGACCGGGTGATGATAAAAGTGTATATTGGGTATATTATGAATCATATGAGAAATATGAATGATCTAGAAATGATTTAACCCTCCTATTTTAGGAGTGATATTATTGGCCTCTTATTTGAGTTAGACTATGAAATGCATGGCCATGCTCAAATGTTGATTTGATGTTATAGTCTACTCATCGATCAAGGAAACCTGGATTAAATTATGAAGAGGATGACACATAACATGCCTCGAGTTTAATCTATAATATATGGTTAAAAGGATTATAGTACATTGTACATTATACACAAAAGGTTTAATCGATCACCGATTTAATTATTATTACTTGGGTAACAATGATGTATTACTAGATGCTGCTCATTGTTTATGATTTTAAATTAGATTTAAAATTGTTGCCAACATAATAATAACCTAAAGGGTCGCACAAAGAATGATTGGAGGATTATTTAATTTAAATTCGGATTTAAATTAAATGTAAGTAATTCGAATTATTTGTTATTAATTAAGTGTGACTTAATTAATTAAATAAATAGGAAATTCAGATTTAATATTAAATCCGAAATTAAGTTATTGGATGATTAAGTGAGACTTAATAATACAATAATTAGAATTTCGAATTTAATAATAATAATAACTCTAAAATTAAGGGTAGGGTTGGAGGCCCATTTACTCTTGCCTATATAATATATTTTTCTAATAGAATTAGGGTTTCACATTTTATTTGATAAAACATAAACCCTAGCAGCTTGAAGAAAGATAGAGAGATGAAGAAGGCGGCCTCAAGAACGTGCTAGTACACAACCATCCTCCGGGAGATCATTCGTGTGGATATCTTCAAGGCGTAGATCGTTCCAGGGATGGGCTACGTGGTGATCATTCAAGACCTCCATCTTTCCATTAACGTAAAGCTTCTTAGATAAACATACTGAACTACGAATTATATATTATTTTTCGCATGGATCCTGCAGAGGGTTTCGATTTTTAAGATTTAAATTTACATTTTTGTTGCGTTTATGTGCTAAAAACCCTTCATGCCATTCTCTGTTAATCAAAATATGCATGGTAATTCTACTGTAATGAATGGTTTCAAAGGTCCAACTCAAATGACTAAGGATGAATCTGATATCCCCAAGTCAAATGAGATCAAACCTAAGAAACAGAAAAAGAAAGCTAACAAGGCAGGACCCAAGGAAACTTGGGTACCAAAATCAACTTGATTTGATTTTGATGTGTGCAGGGAAACAAAAAGAATCTATGGTACTTGGATAGTGGTTGTTCAAGACATATGACTGGTGATTCTATCCTGCTCACAGAGTTCAAGAAGAGAGCTGGCCCAAGTATTACTTTTGGAGATGACAGCAAGGGTTATTCTGTGGAATATGGCTTGATTTCAAAAGACAATACCATCATTGAGGAGGTTGCCTTAGTGGATGGTCTCAAGCATAATCTGTTGAGTATCAGCCAGCTTTGTGATAAAGGCAATTCAGTAACCTTCACTCAAAAGCCTGTGTTGTGACTAACAAGAGGAGCAACAAAGTGGTTCTCACTGGTGTGAGAAAAGGAAATGTGTACCTAGCTGACTTTAACTCATCAAATGCAGAATCTGTTACTTGTCTTCTCAGCAAAGCAAGTCAGGATGAAAGTTGGTTATGGCACAAGAAGCTATCCCATCTAAACTTCAAGACCATGAATGAACTAGTAAAGAGAGGCATTCCTCAAGTGGAGTTTTCTAAGGATGGATTGTGTGATGCCTGCCAAAAAGGAAAGCAGATTAAAGCATCATTTAGAAAGAAGCTTGATTCAACAATTGAAGAACCTTTGCAACTGCTACACATGGATTTGTTTGGACCAGTCAATGTGTTTTTCATCTCAAGGAAAAGATTTTTCCTAGTAATTGTAGATGATTTCTCAAAGTTCTCTTGGACATATTTCCTAAAGTCTAAAGATGAGGCTAGTGAAATCATAATCAATCACATAAGGCAAGTCAATAATCATCCTAATTTTAAAGTTAGAAGAATCAGGAGTGATTATGGAACTGAGTTCAAGAATTCTGTCATGAGAGCATTTTGTGAAGAATATGGGATTTTGCATGAGTTTTCAGCAGCAAGAACTCCACAACAAAATGGAGTGGTGGAAAGGAAGAACAGATCACTTATTGAAGCTGTCAGGACAATGCTTGAAGAATCTAAATTACCAACATATTTTTGGGCTAAAGCTGTAAATACTACATGCTACAGTCATAATATTTCTCTGATTAATCAAGCAACATGCATGACTCCCTACCAATTGTTCAAGAACAAGAAGCCAACTCTAAATTTTCTTCATGTCTTTGGCTGCAAATGCTATATCTTGAGAAATCAAACTGATCAGAATGGGAAGTTTGATGCTAAAGTAGATGAAGGAATTTTTGTTGGATATGATGTTGGTAAAGCATATAGAGTCTACAATCTAAGAACCAACATTTTTATGGAATCAATACATATTGTGTTTGATGATAAAAAGATTGAAGGACTGTAAGATGGAGATTACCATGAGAGCCTCAAATTTGACAATGTGGAGATGGTTAGTGATAGTGATGATGAAAGTGATCAAGAAATAGTATTAAAGAATAATGCAGAAAAATCCATTACCAATGAAGCACAAAATTCAACATCTATCGAGTTGCAAAATGCTTCATCCGTCGGGAGACAATCTGCCTTATCCGTCGGGAGACAACCAACCTCATCCGTCGGTACTCAAATACACCATCCCTCGGGTCATCAAAAGAAGCTGGAAGTCAGAATAGATCACTTACAGAAAGCTCTCCCTTCTCAAATCAAAGATCCATTAACTCAGGGGGAGTTTCTAATAATCAAAACTCAATCATAATCAAAACTCAATAACACATCAAGACAACAATGAGGCCTCTTCATCTAGAGCTAATCTACCTCAACAAAGAAAATGGACAAAAGATCACCCCTTTGAGCTCATCATTGGTGATGTATCTTCTAGAGTTCAAACAAGGAGAGCAACTCAAGAAGAATGTCTATACAACAGCTTTCTTTCTAAGGAAGAACCGAAGAAGGTAGAAGAAGCTTTGTTGGATCCTGATTGGATTTTAGCTTGAAAGGAATATGTCCTAAGTCCAATCATGTATTAGGATTTAGGAATAACTTTTATGTAATATGTTTTGATTTCATTGATATTAATAAAGACTTGTTTTATTTTTATTACGGGCTTTATCTATTTAAGTGTTTAAATAAGATATACCATAGTTTAGAGTAAAGCTTTTTATGGATTATGATGAGATCATAATAGTGAGACCTAAAAAGATGATAACTCTAAACTTAAATAGTTCCTGGTCATAGGATTACTAACTGGTAATTAATAATCCGTAAAGATCGGTACATACTATGCTTGCTTCATTATGAAGGATGTCTGTTCTCATAGACATTTGTGTGGTGACACTATAGCTAGTATGTAGGTGCTTATTATGGAATAAGTTCACTGAACATAACTCGCCCAGCTGAACAACTGATGGAGTTCACTCACGTGTCAGCAGTTGTTCACTTAGTGATAGTTGTACAAGTATCCTTAGACTTGAGGTCATCATAGTCATCTTGTGTACACTGAACTATGCTTTGGTTTAGTTCTTAGTCTCCAGGGACAATTATTAGGGCTCTTATGGGTATAGGAATTTGTACACGAAGATAGTGTATGATCAATAGAGGATCTACCCCTTCCAGTGAAGGAAGCGAATGTTTAAGGCTGATCCACTTATGCTAGTTCAGGAATCTCTGGCCAGAGTGAATGAAATTAGAAATGAGTTTCTAATTTGCATAGAACTACGCATAGTAAATGATAAGCAAGTGATTGAATTAGATAGGCTTGACATGAGATCCATGCCTTGTATTTAATCAGAACATTGTAGGGTAGAAGGAGTTTATTGTACGGTAACTATTCACTGACAGGTTCTTGGTATTCTAAGCAGTGAATTCATATTATCCGGATAGTCGCGATATGTTGAGAAGCATCACTCACGATGTAGAATAAATGTGATTAATTAATTAATCATATTTAATAAATTAGAGAATTTATATAAATAATGATAAAATAGTTTTATTATTATTTATTTCTACTACCGGCTTAATATTGAACCTACAGGGTCACACCATAAAAAGAGAATGATTTAATGGTGGAGGAATTAATTAATAATGGCTAATAATTATTTATTTGTGAAATAAATAATTAATTGGAAAATTTAATAAATGATTAAATGAGATTTAATTGATTATAAAATAATTAAGAAAAGTTCTTAATATTATTAATTAAAGGATTTAATTTTTGGAAATTAAATCAAGAGAGAGAATTATTTCTAAAGTGTTTAGAAAAAGGATTAATGATTAAAAGGTGTTTTAATTATTAATGAGAATAATAAATGGGATAATAATAATAATATTTATGGGAAAATTTCAGCTGAAAATTTTGCCTATAAATACACTATTATAGACCCTAATTTTATTCCAACCTCGAAAACCCGAAAACCCAAAAAGTTTGGAAAACCCAATTCTCTCCACCTTCTTCCTCCTCCTTAACATCGTTTTCTTGGTGGATACCGGTGGAGTGCTTCACACTTGAGGAGCAACTGCTAAGGATCTCTGATTGTTGTCTCCGAATTATTTTAAAAGGTTAGATTCGATCCCTCGAATTTTTATTCACGATTTATATGCTTTTATTTGGATTTTGTATGTGTAAAAGTGTTTTGCCATGCCCCCGCTGCGTTAAAAATCCAACAATGGTATCAGAGCATAGGTTGTATGCATATAGATCTGTGGTAAAAATTTCAGAATTTTATGTGCTTGTATGAATTAATTATGATTTTTACAAGTTATATTATGGATTAATTTTGTCTGATGAGAAATCGTTTCTCAGAATAATTTTGAATGTTGATCTGGGTTCTACAAGTGATGTAGATCGTCTGGGTATTTTTTTCATAATTTTAGGATGTATAGATTTTTTATTATGAATTTTTGAAGTTGTTTCAATTAAAATTCGTAATTAAATAATTATATATATATGTATTGTTTGTATGTACATATCGGTTATCTGCTTGTACTGCTGTTGGTTGAATGCACGGAAAGAGAAGTAGGCAGACCAGAACACAGCATGTTAGGCGGATGTCAGGCGCGCAAACCGAGGAAAAAGGCAAGGCGGCGGCTGTAGTAAAAAAAAATATAGGGGTGTAACGCATTCCGGGAATGCGTTACACACCTGTGGCGCATTCACGGAATGCGTTACACCCTTGTATCGCAGCACCGGAATGCGTTACAGGGCTTGTAACGCGTTCCTGTAATGCGTTACAGCCCGTCTGTTGATTTTAAAATTGATTTTCTGGGAGTTTCGTAACTCCGTTTTAGGCGTGCAATATACCGTTTGATTCGTTTTTTCGAGACGGATCTAATGGAGTGATCAATTTTAGTTTATATAAAAGTTTTGAACTGTTTATATTTCCATGAAGTGTTTTAAAGCTGTTTTTGACTGTTTTTAATTGCTTTTAAATGCTTCATGTGATACATAGAGATGTATAATGCTTAGACTAATGTGCTAGATTATGTAACATGCCTACCTTGATGTTTATTCATGTTTATATATGTGATATATGCTTAGTTTATCATGCGATGATAGATTAAGGGGAACTTAAATGAACATAAGGCGTTTGTTAGACAACCTAGTATAGTGAAATTGTTTCATAACCTTAAGAATATTATTATGAATACAATCATGAGATTCTTGTGTTTGTGAAACACGTAATTGAATATGAATTTTCGATATGAGAGAAAGGATGATTCTGTCAACAACAGATTTTTATCTGTAAGAAAGGGTTATTAAGTGACGCCTCTTGACAATGCTCCACCCGATCTGGGAATCGTCTGATTATTGATTATTGATTTGAAATATTTAATTTAAAAGGAAGAATCTCTTTATAATATGATTATGATTGTAACGTAATATAATCCCTCTAAAATTAAATAATATCAAGTAGTAATTGGCCAATGACACAACGGGCTTGTGTCGGTCATAGCCATCCAACATGATAGAAAGTAGTTCTTATTTTTGAATTATTGTCGTTTCGTGCCACAGCCGAGGGCTTTGATTTCGAAATAAGAAATACTTGTCTATTACATAGAGATGTGTACATTGAATAAGAATCTAAAGGTCGTTACGTGCCATAGCCGTGGGCCTTTGGGGACTGATTCATTTGTACGGAATGTTGAGTTTGACTTGACTTAGAATATTGAGTTTGTCGTGCCACAGCCGTGACTCAATTATTCAAGAGGCTAAAGTTTGACTAGGGAATAACATAAGATGTAATTGACAAGAGTTGTCTGCCTATTGAACATTACATGACGTTTCGTGCCACAGCCGGGGTTGTGTAATGGAATGTAGGATCCCTATTCCCACTAGCATTATGAATGCTTAATTTTTCACGTAGAGGGTTGAATAAATTAGATAAACTAGTGGGAGCCACTTATGAATAAAGACCCGATTCATGTAGTATTTTAAAATGAAATCGAATATTTGCTAAGTGTTGTTATGTGTTTATCATTTACAGATTTATAATATACATTATGTCTTCTACACTATCACTTAGGAGCATACTAGATGCTCATAAATTGACTGGTCCTAATTATGCTGACTGGCTTCGAAACTTGAGAATTGTTCTCAGGATTGAGAAGCTGGAATACGTGATTGACTAACCTAAGCCTACTGAACCTGCTAGTGATGCACATAATGATGAACATGTTGTGTATCGTAAGTGGATAGATGATGCAAATGTTGCTCAATGCATCATGCTAGCTTCCATGAACATTGAGCTACAGAAGCAACATGAGCATATGGATGCTCACACTATCCTCATGTATCTACAAGAGTTGTATGATGTGGCAGGGAGGACAGCTCGATATGAGATATCGAAGGAGCTGTTCGGTTGTAGGATGTCTGAGGGATCATCTGTGAATGACCATGTACTTAAGATGATCAATTTGATTGAACGTCTTGGACAACTTGGTTTTGCCATGGATGGGGAGCTGAGCCAAGACTTGGTCTTGCAATCACTTCCGAGTTCGTTCTCGCAGTTTGTTGTGAACTTTCACATGAATAAGTTGGATGTCAGCCTACCTGAACTCCACAACATGTTGAAGACTGCGGAATCGAATTTTCCGCCTAAGAAGAGTTCTGTTCTTCTAATTGGTGAAGGTTCCAATCCTAAGAAAAGGAAGAGGAACTCTTCCAAGAAGAAGAAAGTAGGTGAGAACACGCCGGTTCCACCAAAAGCTGAAGACCCCAAGAGCAAAGTTGTTTGCTTTCACTGTAACAAGGTGGGGCACTGGAAGAGGAATTGCAAGGTTTACCTTGCAGAAATGAAGAAGAAGAAGGGTAGTGAGACTACCGCTTCTGATTCAGGTATGTTCATGATAGAAATGAATATGTCATTTCTACTTGGGTATTAGATACCGCCTGTGGTTCTCATATCTGCAATTTGTTGCAGGGACCAAGGAGAAGTAGGACTCTTGAGGAAGAGAAGGTGATTCTACTGATGGGAAATGGAGCAAGAGTTGTTGCTGAAGATGTAGAATCATTTCATTTACATATGCCTACGGGCAAGACTATTGTTTTAAATAATTGTTATTTTGTTCCCTCGATTGTGAGGAATATTATTCCCAAGTTAGACTTGAATGGATTTTTCATTTATTATTGAGAATAATGAATGTTATATTCTTAGAGATAATATTATTTATGGACGTGGTACTTTAAATAATGGTCTGTATATATGTGACATAATTTGCTTCAGATTGAACAAAAGAAAAGGGATGATGAAAATCTCACTTTATAGTGGCACTGCAGTCTCCATTTAGTGGACATGGAGAAAGGGCTACAAATTTGCTAGGAATGGCACACACAGTTGTATGTGGACCAATGTCTATGCAAGCCATGGGTGGGTTTGCATACTTCATTACCTTCATAGATGATAGATCTGGATTCGGATATGTGTTTGATGAAACACAAGTCTGAGGCCTTTGAAAAGTTCAAAGAATATAAGTATGAAGTGGAGAAACAACCAAACATAGTATTATAATTCTTCGATTAGATCGAGGTGGTGAATACTTGAATGGAGAGTTTCTGGATTATCTCAAAGTAAATGGTATAGTCTCCTAGTGGACGCCTCCAGATTGGTATCTGAAAGGAGAAATCGAACTTTGTTAGACATAGTTCGGTCCATGATGAGCTATGCAAATCTTCCAGTATTCCTATGGGGTTATGCATTGGAAACCTCAGCATATTTACTGAATAAGGTGCTTTCCAAATCTGTTCCTAAAACTCCATATGAGATATGGAAAGAAAGGAAACCGAGTCTTAAACACGTTAAGATTTGGGGATGTCCAGCTTATGTCAAGTAAGTTGACCCAGATAAGCTGGAATATCGATCCGGAAAATGTAGTTTTGTGGGATATCCTAAAGAGACTTTAGGGTATTACTTTTGCACCGATCATCGGGTGTTTGTATCCAGACATGCTACCTTCTTGGAAAAGGAGTTTATCCTTGAAGGAAACAGTAGGAGCAAAATTGAACTTGATGAAGTTCAAGAAGCATAAATTACTACGGATCAAGTGGAAATACCTGTTAGACTGAACAACCTTTTGTAGAACAGCCCATTCATAGATCAGGGAGAGTGTCTCGCCAACCTGAGAGGTATTATGGCCTTGTCATTAAGAATGACAATGAGTTGTCGATCATTGATGATGACGACCCTATGACCTATAATGAGGCTATGAGTAGTGTTGACTCAGAGAAATGGCATAGTGCCATGAAATCCAGAATGAAATCTATGTATACGGTATACAAAAGATAGATTATAGCAGATGGCCAGGTGGAGACCTATAAGGCCAGGCTTGTGGCAAAAGAATTCAAATAAAGGCAATGGATTGACTTTGATGAAGCCTTTTACCTGTAGCCCTGTTAAAATCAGTTCGGATTTTGCTTGCGATTGCTGCTTACTACGACTATGTAATCTGGCATATAGCCAGATGGTTTTCTTTCCAAGGGAAATGAAAACCTAGTGTGTAAGCTGTTGCGAACCATATGTGGTTTAAAGCAAGCCTCTCGAAAGATGGAACATTCGTTTTGATGAGACAATCAAAGAGTTTGATTTTATCAAAAACGTAGATGAACCATGCGTCTACAAAATGGTTAGTGGGAGCGCGATAACATTTCTTATATTGTATTGAATTAGAGTTGACACACATAACAATATAGCAGACCCACTCACAAAGCTACTTTATGAAAGTCACTTTGATCGTCATTAAGACTAGATGGGTATTAGATACCAGAGTGATTGGCTTTAGTACAAGTGGGAGATTGAAAGGAATATGTCCTAAGTCCAATCATGTATTAGGATTTAGGAATAACTTTTATGTAATCTGTTTTGATTTCATTGATATAAATAAAGACTTGTTTTGTTTTTATTACGGGCTTTATCTATTTAAGTGTTTAAATAAGATATACCATAGTTTAGAGTAAAGCTTTTTATGAATTATGATGAGATCATAATAGTGAGACCTAAAAAGATGATAACTCTAAACTTAAATAGTTCCTGATCATAGGATTACTAACTGGTAATTAATAATCCCCAAAGATCGATACATACTATGCTTGCTTCATTATGAAGGATGTCTGTTCTCATAGACATTTGTGTGGTGACACTATAGCTAGTATGTAGGTGCTTATTATGGAATAAGTTTACTGAACATAACTCGCCCAGCTGAACAACTGATGGAGTTCACTCACGTGTCAGCAGTTGTTCGCTTAGTGATAGTTGTACAAGTATCCTTAGACTTGAGGTCATCATAGTCATCTTGTGTACACTGAACTATGCTTTGGTTTAGTTCTTAGTCTCCAGGGACAATTATTAGGGCTCTTCTGGGTATAGGAATTTGTACACGAAGATAGTGTATGATCAATAGAGGATCTACCCCTTCCAGTGAAGGAAGCGAATGTTCAAGGCTGATCCACTTATGCTAGTTCAGGAATCTCTGGCCAGAGTGAATGAAATTAGAAAGGAGTTTCTAATTTGCATAGAACTACGCATAGTAAATGGTAAGCAAGTGATTGAATTAGATAGGCTTGACACGAGATCCATGCCTTGTATTTAATCGGAACATTATAGGGTAGAAGAAGTTTATTTTACGGTAACTATTCACTGACAGGTTCTTGGTATTCTAAGCAGTGAATTCATATTATCCGGATAGTCGCGATATGTTGAGAAGCATCACTCACGATGTAGAATAAATGTGATTAATTAATTAATCATATTTAATAAATTAGAGAATTTATATAAATAATGATAAAATAGTTTTATTATTATTTATTTCTACTACCGGCTTAATATTGAACCTACAAGGTCACACCATAAAAAGAGAATGATTTAATGGTGGAGGAATTAATTAATAATGGCTAATAATTATTTATTTATGAAATAAATAATTAATTGGCAAATTTAATAATTGATTAAATGAGATTTAATTGATTATAAAATAATTAAGAAAAGTTCTTAATATTATTAATTAAAGGATTTAATTTTGGAAATTAAATCAAGAGAGAGAATTATTTCTAAAGTGTTTAGAAAAAGGATTAATGATTAAAAGGTGTTTTAATTATTAATGAGAATAATAAATGGGATAATAATAATAATATTTATGGGAAAATTTCAGCTGAAAATTTTGCCTATAAATACACTATTATAGACCCTAATTTTATTCCAACCTCGAAAACCCGAAAACCCAAAAAGTTTGGAAAACCCAATTCTCTCCACCTTCTTCCTCCTCCTTAACATCATTTTCTTGGTGGATACCGGTGGAGTGCTTCACACTTGAGGAGCAACTGCTAAGGATCTCTGATCGTTGTCTCCGAATTATTTTAAAAGGTTAGATTCGATCACTCGAATTTTTATTAACGATTTATATGCTTTTATTTGGATTTTGTATGTGTAAAAGTGTTTTGCCATGCCCCCGCTGCGTTAAAAATCCATCATAGCTATGCAGGAGGAGCTAAACCAATTTAAAAGGAATAAAGTATGGAAGCTGGTGCCCAAGCCTAAAGGTAAGAATCCAATTGACACCAAATGGGTATTCAGAAACAAGATGGATGAAAATGGCATAGTAGTCATGAACAAAGCTAGATTGGTTGCTAAGGGCTATTGTCAACAAGAAGGAATAGATTTTGATGAAACATTTGCTCCTGTTGCAAGACTTGAAGCCATCAGAATCTTCTTAGCCTATGCAGCCCATGCTAATTTGAAAGTCTATCAAATGGATGTCAAAAGTGCATTTCTGAATAGATATTTGGAGGAGGAAGTCTATGTAAGTCAGCCTCCTGGTTTTGAAGATCCAAACTTTCCAGAATATGTTTACTATCTTTTGAAAGCACTTTATGGACTGAAGCAAGCACCTCGAGCCTGGTATGACACTTTGTCAAAGTTTCTTTTAGAGAATATGTAATATCCCGTATTTTTAGAATTATTATAATTATTATTGTATATATATATATATATGTGTGTGTTCTTCTATGACTTATAAGGAATAAAATTTTGGATATTTTATTCCTGTTTGACGAGTTGGTATTATTAAATGGTAATGTGCTAATTGTTAAGTGTTATATCGATCCTTATTAATTTCTGAAAATATTTACTTAAATGTATTATTTTCAAAAGTTTATTTGAAAACCGATCATTTTATTGATATCGGTAAATTGGGTTCGTTTAGTAATATTAGGGATTGGATGTATATTCGGTCTCCTATGTGTTGTATGTAATATTAATTGTGTGGGACTCAGTTGTGATTGAGAATTATTTGTATTATTAATTACTGAGTCGTATCGTTCTGTTTTTGTCTTTAAAAATGATTTTATTGAAAATTTAATTTCATAAATATTTAAATTATCTTTAAAATTATTTTTATGACTTTATAATTACAATAATTATTTTTGGGATTTTATAAATTTTAGAAATCAATATTTCATCAATTATTTAGCCCTGTATGATTTTCTGATCATATTTAAGTGTAAATTCCATATTAAATTCTAGATTTCTTTAAAAATTATGAAACTCATATTTATTTAAGTTTGGAATATTCTGAGAATTTTAAAATTATTTTGGGAATTTTTGGGATACATTTTACCCGCGCGTTAAATCGTTTAATTGCTAAAAGCGAGTATAAATTGTGTTTCAAAATTTATTTTAAAATTATGAAATTTATGTTTTTATAAATTTCGGGATATTTGTAACATTTTAAGACTATTTTCATGATTTTCTGAATTTGTTTCAAGTGCAGCTCGGTTCATTAATTGTAAAATGCGGGTACATTGCACGATTCAAAAATGCTTTTAAAATTATGAAAATTTTATTTTACTCGTTTTTAATTATTCTGGAAATTTTAAAATTATTTTGGTAATTTTCGGGATTATTTTTACCCGCAAATTAGTTCGTTAAAATGCAATATGCGGAACAGATGCTGGACTGCAGGGTGTACGTGTTGCATTCCTATTAATCAGTTGAAACGTGGCGGTTCTCAATTGCTACGTTTTAAAAAAAAGAAAGAAAGAAAGAAAAATTCTATCTACCAGTGACCCCCTGCGTCTCACCCCCAACCCCCTCTTTTCTCTGTTTTTCTTTCTCCTGTTCACACTTCACAAACCACCTCTCTTTTTTTTCTTCTTTTTCCGAGCAAACACATCCTAGTTTTCTACCCCGCCATTTTCCCCTCCCTTTCTCTCTCTCTACTATCTCTCTTCCCTCTGTCTCCTTTTATTCGTACGTTTATTTACTTTTAATTTTCAAAAATTCATATCTCTCAAACCGTTTATCCAAATTTTAATTATTATATATATAAACGATCAGCACTTCGATACCTATGCATTGGTATATATATTGTGAGGTTTTGAGAAGAAAATTTACGGAGCATATTTTCTGTTTTAATTTATTTTCGAGGCATTGAAAAGGAGTTTGACGGTGTTGATTACTCCACATGGCATCTCAGCGTGTATATGTCTATGGCTATTAATTTTGGATTTTCCTGGAGATATTTTCCGGATATCAGATATTCTCATCGGGGTGATCCGAATTTATTTTGGGTAACGATTCCGAAATTCCGCCTTTGTACTTGTGTATATTATAGCAGGTTAGTGTTTGTATATTTATTTCATAATTTTTAGAAATTGTTGGAGAAGTCACTTTTGGTCCGAGTTTTGGTTCAGGTGGCCGTGTTATTCATTTCTGGAGTGTTTATACGCGTAAATATAAATTATTGTGTCGATTGTTGTTGGTTGTGTCGATATGATATCGACTGGCAATCCGGGAAATAGAGGAGGTGCTGTCCAATTTCAAAGAAAATATTATTTTAAATTATTTTTCAGGCTCGATAATTCTTATAAAATTATTTTCGGGTGTTCAAGCCCTATTATTTAGTTATAAAATGATTTGGAGACCCGTTTTAATTCCGAAAAATGTTCAAAAATTCATAATAAACAAACCTTTCGTCCATTTAATACGAAACGAACGCCTCCTGACTCAGAAAAATATTACGCTTTCAATAAAAATACTTTC
Organism: Apium graveolens; assembly: GCF_009905375.1. Classification (NCBI taxonomy): domain Eukaryota; kingdom Viridiplantae; phylum Streptophyta; class Magnoliopsida; order Apiales; family Apiaceae; genus Apium; species Apium graveolens. The sequence continues at coordinate 187,685,028 of NC_133652.1, read as the reverse complement.
GAGACCCAAATACTTTTGTTTTGAAAGGTCGATTGTTTTACAAGTCATTCTGAGTCGATTGTTGATCGAAAAATCATATCTTTGACCCGATTTTAGTTTTAAACATACCGAGTCGATCCTTTTGATGAACTGAGGGATGTGTGTTATAAATTATGTGATACATGAGTTATGTGCTTACGTGCTATGTGAATTATGTATGTACGTGGGTCAAGAGTCTTGTGTTTGACTGTTTCCTTTATGTGTGGGCTATCGTATGGGTAGACATTAGGGTTTTGACGCCCAGTTCGTCGAGTTATTACCGTTTAGATGATTAAAGTTATATCTTTTAATTATAGATGCGGATCATTCGAGTTGATCAGGACAAGAAATTGGATAAAGAATGGAATGGAATAATATTGGATATCTGGCTTCTAGCAATCGCTGGAGCAGCATATCAGTAAAGTGTTGAAAAGAAAGATGGTGATATTTTAAGACAGAATGTTAGAATAGATGCGTCTTTGCGAGTGTGACTAACTGTAAAACCCAATTGCAAGTATTTCTATCATCACTTATTGTTCAAGTGATATTTATTTTGAATCATATCTTGCAAGTATTGTTATCCATATTCAGTTCAAAATAGATAAATGTTTTACATGTCGCTGAATTAAATGATTCTGTTTATGGAAGTACTCATCTGCTATTCTATGTTCAGAATAGCTAAGTGATTTTACTTATCCAATTATTGGATTTATAAATGTTTTGGATTTTGATAAAAGTGATTTGGTTGTGAATATTTCCCACAAGAAATGGGGGAATAAAATTATTTTGGTTGTCAATTATTACGACCCCTTCTCAATAAAAGGTTTTAAGATTGGATCATAATTGCGTAAGTGACCGAGACGGATGGTCCAGCGGAGGGCTATTTCTAAGTGCCATATGGAATATTATGACACAATTTTTGCCACAGACTGGTATATTGCCTTTTGTTTGAGTACTCGTATTTTTGGGGTCACGTTTCTACGAATCATGACCTTGTGCTATCACACGGGCTGATCAGCATGTGATAGTACGTCCATCGGAGAATGATCCCAATCTAAATTATCATATCATTTGTGATATTCATAGAATAAATGATTTATCAACTGTTTCTATTTTCGAATAATGGTGAAATGCAGTTTTGATTCAGATTCTGATTTATGCTGATGCTTACGTTGTTATTAAATATCAAAGGTGGTATTAGTATATATGACTGATGTTGACTTCAGTATGGGTGTTGTGAGCATCAAAGTTCGTATTGATATCTAATTTGATATGACAGCAAAATAAATATTAATTTGAAGAATTCGGTGATGAGTAAAGTTTATGATTCAATCCATAATCATTGTTTCATGATATTATTATTTACGATATTTCCGTAAACACAGTTTTACGAGTTTTATTCTCGTCAAGATTCAAAGCATTGTTGAAGCATTTTGCTCAAAAATATCAAAATGGTTTTGAATACAATTAAGGAATCAATTATGGGGTTCCTCAACTAAAATTTTATGATTCAGCAATTATGATTGTAAATGTTCTGCGCTATTGCAGATGTCAGTTTTATATCAAAACGACCCTATATATGCTATAATGATCTTGCTGAGCATTTCTTCTGCTCATACTTGTCTGTTTTAAATTTAACCTCCAGTGAGGATTAGTTGCGTTGTTTAGCTGCGTAATTCGAGGAAGCAAAGAAGAAGCTCTTGGAAGGTGATGGGTCCAGAGTTTGCGAATTAGTGTAAGTTCTTTTGTATAAAGTTGTTTATATTATATTATATTATAGTTATGTTATTTTTGGGCCTAGTATACTTCTTTTCAAAGTTATACTAGGGAGTTTAGCTTTGAGTTTGGAATTTGTTGAAAAGAGTTTTAAAAGAAAGTGATAATTTATTTGTGGAATTTGGATATCTTGTTTCTAGAACTGTAACCTTAAAAGATCTTGGATTAGTTTGGGGTCAGTTATGGTAAATATCTTCCGCTGGCATTTGTTTATTAATTAAACTGGTTAATTTGGATTGAAGTTTTAAAGTGACGACCAAATCCTCTAACCCTGAATTTGGGGTCGTTACAGGTTGGTATAAGAGCTGAGGTTATAGTAAACTAGAAACGAGAGTGTGTAGGAGTGTGTATAGCTATGTGAGAACGCTTGAGCTCATATCAACTTCCTGTTGGACTATTGGATATAGTATCAACAATAAAGTTAAGATAAGGCGTATTCGTTTGAGATGATTGTGCTGAGCTGGATGGAACTCCTGGCAATTGCAAACTTCTATCGTGGAATATTTTGAGACTACTATTATTCGATGATGACAAAAATTATCGATATCCTTGGAACATGAAGAAGTGTCTAGAATTGGGTGAAGACTCAACAGAAGAGCTCAAATGGAAGATAAGTATTAAGACTTTGACAATACCTTCTCTTTCTATAATTTCTTTTGACCTCTCTCAAAAGAGATATCTGTTAGAGGATATATTCCCTAACACTCATTTAATCATTTTGTTCTTGAATCTTGTTTTCTGTATTTCATTTTTCTCCAGAAATATCAGCTTTGAAATCTTTTCAGTTTTATTCATTTGATTTTGAATTTGAATTCCTTTGATATTCTTTTACTCTGACTGAGAGGAACAACCCTAACTATAGGGGACACAAGGTATACCTGTCTGTGTGATAGGAGTTGAATGGGATGCCATCACTTGTGTGTGTTGTGGCTACAAGAAGTTTAACAACCTTTAGTAGTGTCTTAATTTGGACACACAATACCAAGTTTATTTGATCATATGAATCTCTCAGTTATTCTCTTATTTCTACAATACTTTTTTCACAAATTTAGATTTTGGTCCTATTATGACATGAAATTCTTTTCTCTTTTAAATTCCATGATTTTATCATCTGAAATATCCGAAGGTATGCCAATCAAGTTAAGCTGAGTTATCCTGGTCAAGTCAAAGCAGGGTTATGTGATGGAATTACCAATAGCAACAGTGGACTGCGATGCGATTAGAATATCAGTGGCATATAACGAAGTCAGTCTGTTTCTTTATTCTCTCTTTATTTATCTCTTTATCTCTCTCTTTTTCTTTCTCTTTATCTTTCTTTCTATTCTTCTTTCTCGCAATCAGTAAAAGTAATTCTATTAAGGAATTGGTCAAAGGATGTGGATGGAACAGTGGTGCGGAGTGAAGCTCCCGTGATCATCATGTTATACAAGGAATCCAAGTTTTTATTTCAGATTTTGAGAAAAGTTACGTATACAAGATTGGAAAGTTGGCCAGAAAATCCCTAGTGCTCTCTTCTGTTGATTCTGAGGATGGAATCCTTATAAGGGGGTAGATTGTAATATCCCGTATTTTTAGAATTATTATAATTATTATTTATATATATATATGTGTGTGCTTTTATGACTTATAAGGAATAAAATTTTGGATATTTTATTCCTGTTTGACGAGTTGGTATTATTAAATGGTAATGTGCTAATTGTTAAGTGTTATATCGATCCTTATTAATTTCTGAAAATATTTACTTAAATGTATTATTTTCAAAAGTTTTTTGAAAACCGATCATTTTATTGATATCGGTAAATTAGGTTCGTTTAGTAATATTAGGGATTGGGTGGATATTCGGTCTTCAATGTGTTGTATGTAATATTAATTGTGTGGGACTCAGTTGTGATTGAGGATTATTTGTATTATTAATTACTGAGTCGTATCGTTATATTTTTGTCTTTAAAAGTGATTTTATTGAAAATTTAATTTCATAAATATTTAAATTCTTTAAAATTATTTTTATGACTTTATAATTAAAATAATTATTTTTGGGATTTTATAAAATTTAGAAATCAATATTTCATCAATTATTTAGCCCTGTATGATTTTCTGATCATATTTAAGTGTAAATTCCATATTAAATTCTAGATTTCTTTAAAAATTATGAAACTCATATTTATTTAAGTTTGTAATATTCTGAGAATTTTAAAATTATTTCGGCAATTTTTGGGATTAATTTTACCCGCGCGCTAAATAGTTTAATTGCTAAAAGCAGGTATAAATTGTGTTTCAAAATTTGTTTTAAAATTACGAAATTTATGTTTTTATAAACTTCGGGATATTTGTAACATTTTAAGACTATTTTCGTGATTTTCTGAATTTATTTCAAGTGCAGCTCGGTTCATTAATTGTAAAATGTGGGTACGTTGCACGATTCAAAAATACTTTTAAAATTATGAAAATTTTATTTTACTAGTTTTTAATTATTCCGGAAATTTTAAAATTATTTTGGTAATTTTTGGGATTATTTTTACCCGTAAATTAGTTCTTTAAAATGCAATATGCGGAAAAGAAACTGGAATGCAGGGTGTACGTGTTGCATTCCTATTAATCAGTTGAAATGTGGCGCTTCTCAATTGCTTCGTGTTTAAAAAAAAAAAAAAAATATATCTACCCGCGACCCCCTGCGTCTCACCCTCAACCCCCTCTTTTCTCTGTTTTTCTTTCTCATGTTCACACTTCACAAACCACCCCTCTTTTTTTTTCTTCTTTTTCCGAGCAAACACATCCTAGTTTTTTACCCCGCCATTTTCCCCTACCTTTCTCTCTCTCTATTATCTCTCTTCCCTCTGTCTCCTTTTATTCGTACGTTTATTTACTTTTAATTTTCAAAAATTCATATCTCTCAAACCGTTTATCCAAATTTTAATTTTTATATATATAAACGATCAACGCTTCGATACCTACGCATCGGTATATATATTGCGAGGTTTTGAGAAGAAAATTTGTTGAGCATATTTTCTATTTTAATTTATTTTCGGGGCATTGAAAAGGAGTTTGACGGTGTTGATTACTCCACATGGCATCTCAGCGTGTGTATGTCTATGGCTATTAATTTCGGATTTTTCTGGAGATATTTTCCGGACATGAGATATTCTCTTCGGGGTGATCATAATTTATTTTGGGTAACGATTCCGAAATTCCGCCTTCGTACTTGTGTATATTATAGCATGTTAGTGTTTGTATATTTATTTCATAATTTTTAGAAATTGTTGGAGAAGTCACTTTTGGTCCGAGTTTTGGTTCAGGTGGCCGTGTTATTTATTTCTGGAGTGTTTATACGCATAAATATAAATTATTGTGTTGATTGTTGTTGGTTGTGTCGATATGATATCGACTGGCAGTCCGAAAAATAGAGGAGGTGCTGTCCAATTTCCAAGAAAATATTATTTTAAATTATATTCCAGGCTCGATAATTCTTATAAAATTATTTTCGGGTGTTCGAGCCCTATTATTTAGTTATAAATTGATTCGAAAACCCGTTTTAATTCCAAAAAATGTTCAAAAATTCATAATAAACCGTTCGTCCGTTTAATACGAAACGAACGCCTCTAGACTCAGAAAAATATTCCGCTTTCAATAAAAATACTTTCGAGACCCAAATCCTTTTGTTTTGAAAGGTCGATTATTTTACAAGTCATTCTGAGTCGATTGTTGATTGAAAAATCATATATTTGACCCGATTTTAGTTTTAAACATACCGAGTCGAACCTTTTGACGAACCGAGGGATGTGTGTTATAAATTATGTGATATTTCTATCATCACTTATTGTTCAAGTGATATTTATTTGGAATCTTATCTTGTCAGTATTGCTTTCCATATTCAGTTCAAAATAGATAAATGTTTTACATGTCGCTGAATTAAATGATTCTGTTTATGCAAGTACTCATCTGCTAGTCTATGTTCAGAATAGCTAAGTGATTTTACATATCCAATTATCGGATTTATAAATGTTTTGGATTTTGATAAAAGTGATTTGGTTGCGAATATTTCCCCCAAGAAATGGGGGAATAAAATTATTTTGGGTGTCCATTATTATGACCCCTTCTCAATAAAAGGTTTTAAGATTGGATCATAATTGTTTAAGTGACCGGGATGGACGGTCCAGCGGAGGGCTATTTCTAAGTGCCATATGGAATATTATGACATAATTTTTGCCACAGGAAGGTATATTGCCTTTTGTTTGAGTACTCGTGTTTTTGGGGTCACATTTCTACGAATCGTGACCTTGTGCTATCACACGGGCTGATCAGCATGTGATAGTACGTCCGTCGGAGTACGATCCCAATCTAAATTATCATATCGTTTATGATATTCATAGAATAAATGATTTATCAACTGTTTCTGGTTTAGAATAATGGTGAAATGCAGTTTTGATTCAGATTGTGATTTATGTTCATACTTACATTGTTGTTAAATATCAAAGGTGGTATTAGTATAGATGATTGATGTTGACTTTAGTATGGGTGTTGTGAGCATCAAAGTTCGTATTGATATCTAATTTGATATGACATCAAAATAAGTAATAATTTGAAGAGTTCAGTGATGAGTAAAGTTTATGATTCAATCTATAATCATTATTTCATGATATTGTTGTTTACGATATTTCCGTAAACACAATTTTACGAGTTTTATTCTCGTCAAGATTCAAAGTATTGCTGAAGCATTTCGCTCAAAAATATCAAAATGATTTTGAATATAATTAAGGAATCAATTATGGGGTTCCTCAACTAAAATTTTATGATTCAACAATTATAATTGTAAATGTTCAGCGCTATTGCAGATGTCGGTTTTATATCAAAATGACCCTATATATGCTATAATGATCTTGCTGAGCATTTCTTCCGCTCATACTTGCCTGTTTTAAATTTAACCTCCAGTGAGGATTAGCTGCGTTGTTTAGCTGCGTAATTCGAGGAAGCAAAGAAGAAGCTCTTGGAAGGTGATGGGTCCAGGGTTTGCGACTTAGTGTAAGTTCTTTTGTATAAAGTTGTTTATATTATATTATATTATAGTTGTGTTATTTTTGGGCCTAGTATACTTCTTTTCGAAGTTATACTAGGGGGTTTAGCTTTGAGTTTGGAATTTGTTGAAAAGAGTTTTAAAAGAAAGTGAAAATTTATTTGTGGAATTCGGATATCTTGTTTCTAGAACTGTTACCTTAAAAGATCTTGGATTAGTTTGGGGTCAATTATGCTAAATATCTTCCGCTGGCATTTGTTTATTAATTTAACAGGTTAATTTGAATTAAAGTTTTATAGTGACGAGCAAATCCTCTGACACCGGATTTGGGGGCGTTATAGAATCACTTCACTAGAGGTACTATAGACAAAACTCTTTTCTTTTGAAATGTTAATGGCTCTAGTATACTTGTTCAAATTTATGTAGATGACATTATTTTTGGTTCTACAGATGAAAAACTTTGCAAAAAGTTTGCCAAATTGATGCAAAGTAAGTATGAAATGAGTATGATGGGAGAACTAACTTACTTTCTTGGTTTACAAGTTAAGCAAGTTAGTGATGGAATATTCATTAGTGAAACTAAATATATTTATGATCTTTTAAAGAAGTTTGATCTAATGGATTGCACATCTGCAAAAACTCCCATGGCCACTGCAACTAAGCTTGAATTAAACACTACTGAAAAGTCTTTGGATATTTCAAGTTATAGGGGCATGGTTGGCTCACTTCTGTACTTAACAACTAGTAGGCCAGATATAATGTTTGCTACATGTTTGTGTTCTAGATTTTAATGCTGATCCTAGAGAATCTCACTTAGTAGCTATTAAGAGAATTTTCTGATATCTCAAGGGAACACCAAAACTTGGCATTTGGTACCCTAGAGATTCTGGTTTTGACCTAACTGGTTATTCAGATGCAGATTATGCAGGTTGTAGAATTGATAGCAAAAGTACAACAGGAACCTGTCAATTTCTAGGAAACAAGCTTGTGTCCTGGTTCAGTAAAAAGAAAAATTCAGTTTCTACTTCTACAGCTGGAGCTGAATATATTATTGCTGGCAGTTGCTGTGCACAGATTTTATGGTTGAAAAACCAATTGCTAGACTATGGTCTGCAAGTGGAAATAATTCCCATTTTCTGTGATAACACAAGTGCAATTGCCATCACTGAAAATCCAGTACAGCATTCAAGAACAAAGCAAATAGACATCAAGTACCACTTCATAAGGGAACATATAATGAATGGTACTGTAGAACTACATTTTGTTCCAAGTGAAAAGCAGCTTGCAGATATATTTACCAAGCCACTGGATGAATCCACCTTTTTAAGGTTGGTAAGTGAGTTAGGTATGCTAAATTACTCTTAAATCTTTTCAGATAATTTGAAAGTTGTAATGCAGCTAGAAATTTAATTGATTTTTCAGTCTTGGAAGAAATTTTGGCCAAGTCAAAATTTACATCTCGACTGATGATCGTTATCCATCGAGTTTGATCATCTGTCGGTATACTTTTTATTAATAAAATCAATTACTTTTCTGGAATATTTTATGACTCGACGGATAACTGATTTATCCTCATCCGTCGAATTGTCTGAACCTTAGCCGTTAATTCCCTGAACATTATCCATCGACTATACGTACAGTTTATAAGTATAACACGACGGATAATTGCAAGAATTTTTACAGTTTATTTTTAAACGGCTATTTTGGGCAGTTTCTATTGGTTACTTTATATTACTTTATTATTTTTGACAGTTATTTTTGAGATAGTATAAAAGCTTAATTCATTTCCATTACTTATCTTTTATCATTCTCAAATCATCTGCTCTAAATTCTCTCTTTCTCAAAAGCAAATATCATCTCTATCTCTGCAATTTCCACTCTCTAACAATGGCACCAGTAGTCAAGATCATGTCACAAACTGGATACATCTATGAGAAGAACAACTTCAGGGCTATAGTAAACAAGGGGATTCAACATTCAAATGACTACCACAAAATGATGGATTTTGTGAAGAACTGCAATCTCAGCTATGCAATGCTAGAATCACCTACCATCTTCTGTGAGGTTGTTGAAGAGATGTGGACTACTGCTACATACAACTCTACTGATAAGACCATTACACTCACTATTAAAGGTAAGGAATTATGTATCAATAGTGATGTTATTAAAGCATGTTTCAAAATACCTGATAATACTGTGACCTCACCACACACAGATACTGATATTGTTAATCTGCTTAATTCCATGAACTATGCACTCTCTACTTCTAAGTTGACTGATATTAGGATGTTGGGTCTTAGGAAATAATGGAGTTTCATGTGTGATGTAGTTACCAAGGTCTTTTCTGGTAAAATCAGTAATTTTGATTCTGTCAATATATTAATGCTTAACATGCTTGTCACTGATAAGTTCTTTAATTTTAGTGATCTTGTTTTGTTTGAGTTGTGGTTTAAATTAGGGGAGTTAAACAAGGGGGGTAAAAATGTTTAATATGCTAGATTTTTCATGATGCTAGCTAACCACCTCTCTGAGGAAATTGTGCTTGAGAACCCAAACAACAAATTAGATTGTTGGGTTCAAGTGAGAAGAATTATTGCAGATTTAAACAGGGCAAACCATCACAAGGAGGTGCCACTCTTATATTTCCCTGTAATGGAAGCACCTCAGGTAAGTGAGGTAAGTTCATTTGTCCCTACTCTTCCAACCTCACAGATTTCTTTGAATTCTAGTGTAGCTATGGCAACTGTGTCAATGACCCAACAGTTGCCTATCCAAGCTACTAAACCATCAAAAATTTCAAAATCCAAATCAAAGAAAGCCCCCTCTGGTATCTCTCAAATGATGCCAGTTGTAAAATCCACCAAACCCAAAGAGGGGAGTGTGAAGGTGGGAAAGGTAGGTGAGTGACAGGGTGAACATAAAATAAACCCTAAGGATAAGGATTGAGAGTTGAGTGGTTCCCAGCCTAGCCACACTGTAGTTTCCCAACAAACTGCATTCATTAATAAGGATAAAAGCTCATTTCTAGTCGCATCCTCCCAAAAGGATGTGACTATTGAACAAAGCTCTCAACCAAGAGCACAGGTCAAAAGGGTAAGGGACACTAGCTCGGCCCAAACTTATGCCAGAAAGAAGAAATCAAAAACCTTTGGGGATGCACAGGGTTCACACACTGTGCAAACTGGTGCTAAAGACACAGTCACTACACCTTCACAAATTCAGCTTGATGTGGCTCCAATAAATGTGGAGTCACAGCCAAAATCATTAGTTATACAAGCACCTCAAACACCAAATTCTCCCATAAACTCTCTGGATATGGATATGATCAACACATCAATTCCTGATTCCCCTTCTTTAACTTTGTTGGGGAAGCCAAAATCTAGTGCAAGTGAGCATCATCTTTTGGATGATTTGTTGGCTCACTTGCCAATTCTTTCAGGAACTGTTGAAACATCTGTGCCCAAAATCTCATCAATCAGCACAGAGTCCACAATAGTTTCAATTCCAAGTTCATTCATTTCTACTCTCTCGATGGATATTGCTCATCCGTCGAGTAGTGATTGTATCCCGATGGATAAGCTTAATAGCATTTATCCGTCGGATAGTCAAACTGCTACCCGATGGATATTCCTCATCCGTCGGGTGTCTCTCCACAACTTTAAATTTCATCTATTATCTATAGTGTAGAAGACTTAGTGGTTGTACAATCACTCTTAGGATTGAGGGAATAGAGTGTTATGAGTGAGAGTCTGAGTGGCTCCAAGGAAAAAGGAGAGGAAAATAGTGAAAATATGCAATCCATTTCTTCAGGATTGGCAAAAGAAAGTGAGAGGATTCCCACCTTAGATGGTGAAGGTGAGGGTGTGAGGGTGGGGAGCCAGGGTGAGACCCTGATGCAACAAAAGAGAGAACAAGAGAGAAATGCAGGTACATGAGCTATAATGATGGATGCCATTGCTAGTGAGTTAATGAATTTCCAGGATACAGACATGGAGGGACTATTTCAGCAACCTCAAGCTATTATAGATTCCACCTCCCTTGATGTTGAGGCATTTACTCACCCTATTCCAGCTTATCAACTTCTAGTTGAATAGGGCAATAACAATGCAGAAAGGATGCTCATTTTGGTGCATACCACTTAGTCAATGCTAAGAGCTAAGGATGCCATCACAGATTTTCCCTCTACAGCTGGTGATGTTGATTATGAGATTGGTGGTTCAGCAGATTTCTTTGGAGATGAAGGTGGAGATAGTGAAGAAGAGCCATTGGACATAGGGGAGAAGTAAGTTCCAATTCAAGATCATGCATGCCATTATGGGCATTTTCAAAACATTATGATGAACACTACTTCAAGACAACCCTGATCCAACTCATAAATCAGACAAATTCTGCTCTTCAAACCACTAAAAATTCCAACTCCAAGAAGCTCCTTCAAGCACATCTTGCTTCTCTGCAAGTACAACAGATTCAAGGCTTCCAACATGCTAGAGATGTCAACATCATCAAGGGTGATATTGATGAAATGAAAAAGGCTATTTCTGACAAGATGGACTCTAAGCTTCCAGAAGCTACAATGCTTGACATCAAGAGACAACTCAGGAAAAATTCTGATCTTGTCACAAAGCTAGATGCTTTAGATACAAGAATGTCAGCTATGGAAGCATCTCTAACAGCCATTCATCTACATCAAGCTCAACAGACAGACTTGCTTCAGAAACTGGTGGCTGCACAAACCTCCTCCTCTACTCAACTTGATGCTAACAAAAAGGGGGAGAAAAGACCAAGTGAGGGGGAGAAGCTTCACATTCAAATCAGTAAAGTAATTGTGCCTACAATTGCTTTCACCAAGCCACCAGTAATAGACAGTATTGATCTGATCAATGAAGCAGCAGCCAATTTGAGAGCAGCTGAAAAGGAACAGTTGAAGCCAATCAACTGGGAGAAAATTGATGAGGACATTAAAAAGAAGTTTGGGCTAGTAAAGAAGCCATAAAAGTCAGCCATTCATCACTCTTAAGTTAGGCAAATCTCTGTGAATGAAATGAGCATGAACTATCTGGAAAGGGCACAGCCATCCTGCATCAAATCTCCAAAGGCTAAAATAATTCTGAAGCCAAGGGTGAACTATTAAAAATCATCATTAAAGAACCCTTTGGATACAGTGTATGAGACACCTAAGCCTGATGAGAAGAAACTGTTGTCAAGGTCAATTGCCTTCTACAAGGATCCAGCTGATTCAGCCTTAATAAGGAGAATTGCTAAAGTTTTCAGGAATGGGAAAGAAATTTGTGTGGTGGCTGGACATCCTCAATTTGCTCAAACAGAGAGAGAAGAAAAGGCAAGATTGAAGCAAGAAAATAAGCAAGCTATTTTGGATTCTAAAAATGCTAAACAAAAGAAAGAGAAAGATGCTATCTTGGCCAAGCTACAAGCTGTGAAACCAACACAACAAATTCCTGCTCAGCCATCTAAAATCACTGAATCTCAAGATCCAAAGAAGCAAGTTGAACCACAATAGAAGAAACCTCAAAGATACAAGGAATTGGCCAAAATAACCAAAAGGAAATTGGACTTTGTTGATAAGGAATTGGAGGATCAGTTTTCCAAGGAATCCACTCCAACTACAACTCAAGCATCAAAACCCTCTGTGGCATTTGAAGACATTAAAGTGGTGGATCCTTACAAGAACATTCATGGTGAACCTATTGTGCCTAAGGATGAACCAATAGACTGGGAGAATCTACCAATTCCTGACTTCAATTTGCCAATCCTTAACAAGCCAAAGAGAACAAAGTCAAGAGCAGTCAAGAAAGTGAAGTTGTCACCTCTCAAATCCAAATCTCTAGTCAAAGCTCAATCCAAAGTCAATAAAGGAGATTACATGTACTTGTGTGACATCAAGGAATTCTCTGATCTAAATCTCTATCTAGATGAACTAGAAGAAGTGAAAGGGATTGATGCCTACAGGAATCTACCTGAAAGGTTAGTTTTCAAGTACAAGGGAGGAAAGGAGATTCAATGGCCACTTCACAGGATCCTTCAAGAAAGCCAAGCTGTATTGATAAAGGTTTATTCATCTTTCAAGAAGAACTTTGGTTTCAATGTAACTGCAAGGAGACTAGTTCTAAAGAAGATTGAAGAACTGAGGAGTGTTAGAGCTAAAGATGCACTCCCAAAGACTCTAACCATTCCTTACACATGAAGTAGAGTGCATATAAGGCCCTACTGGCTGATGGAGTTCATGGATGACAAAGGAGTTAGAAGATTTTTCAGATTAGAAGACCAATTGAGCATCTCTAGCAATGAGACTCTTTTGGAGATGCAAGAAAAGCTAAATCTCTCAGAATCTGATGAACTGGAATTCCACAGACAACTCCAAAATCATATAGAAGAAAACAACAGAAAGCTTGGAAAGAGATCCAGACCTTCAAGGAATTAGTTTAATCTGCTCAGGCTAGAGGAGCACCTTGAAAATGACTGTGAGCAAATCTTTGTACATTTTATTAATTGAAACACTTTACAGTTTTATCTACTTACTTTCAAAGTTGTATTTTTAGGGTGGTTTGTTATCATCAAGTTTCTCTTAATTTATGGCTACAATTCCAGTAGATATAAATTGGGGGAGATTGTTGTGGATATGTTGTGAACTTGATGATTTCATTAACAAAACACCTTAGTAGATTTTACTTAGTGAAAAATGTAGCACTCGACGGATAAGGATTATAATCCCGACGGATGACTCAATATAGTCCCGACAGATGATGATTTATTATCCATCGAGTGAGTAGCTTGTGTGACAATAACTCTGTAGCACATTTCTGTATACACATTATTTAGATTCTGTAGTAGTACTCAAGTCATGTTGAATTTAACTAGATATGCAGAATAGGTTGATTAATTGTAATTTTGCATAAATGAAATGAAGTCAAGTGCCAGATTGCTACCAGACGGATAAACAACAATGTCATTCGACGGATGATCAACTAAGCAATCTGACGGATGACCATGAACCCGACAAATAAAGAATTCAAATATCTATTGACAGTGACAACACAGTCACATGCGTCTAGTGTATGCAAATGGAATGTGGAAGCCTATTCAACTGGGTTTTAGAGAACAAAGAAGCATTACCATTTCCATGCTATTATCAAGATATTCAAAGATGCTGGAATAGAGTAATGAAGCAACATAGTATTAGACGTGATAGGTTTTGTTTTATTATCTTGTCATATTACTTTTATAATCTTGTTGATATATAAACCAAGAAGTAGCAATTAGAACAACAAGAACACTAAGAAAGAATTTCTCAGAGAAACATTTGTAAGCTGCACCCTTAACATTTCTCTGTAATCTTAGTTGTTCATTTGTAAGTAGCTGTGAGCTTTTATTGCTACACAGGGTTTTCTTGATATATAATATATATATCTATGGTGGATACATTCTAATCCACCATAAAGTTTTTAAAGACATGTGTGTTGATTCATTTCAAGTAATTATTCCGCACTTTGCAAATCAATTCACACAGATATATATTGTTAAGGTAGAACAATTTTTTTTTAAACCAAGAAAAAGTTTCAAGAATTCCATTGAACCCCCCTTCTGTAATTCTTGTTGCATTGTTAAGGGACTAGCAGTTGCTTTCACAACTTTGACTGGACCTTTCGACTCACTTGGCTTGGAAACAACCTTATTAGCAAGACCTTTAGCACATATTTCTTCTTCAATAATAAAGGAGGTCTCATCAAATGGTTCAGCAATTAATTCTTTATAGAGGGGTTTATCAACACCCTTAAGCACATGTGGTACTTCCCTACCTTTAGCACAGACATGAGGAGGGGAGTTTATGCCTAATTCTCTAATAGCACCATTGTAATCAAAACCTATTCCAGATGTTTCATTAACAGCTTGCTTATTGTAGAACTCTTTAGCCTTTGAACCAGAATTAAAGTAAGCTTTAACCTTATTCTCAAGACCGGTGATCTTGTGTTTGAGAATAGTTTCGAGTTGTCTATAACAGTTAACACTATTCTCTAGAAAAGATACTTGTTCTTTTAATTTGTCTTGATTAATGTGCACAAGTTTTAATTCATTAACCTCTTTCTCAAGGTCTTTGATCTGTTGAATTAACATTTCATTATTATGACGAGCACAATCTAAGGAACCTCCTAGATGATAAACTAATTCAGCATCAGTAAATTTTACCTCTTTTCTTGACGATGAAGTATTTCCGTCAATAGCTATAAGAGCAAAATTCCCAACTTCTTCATCTTCACTATCAATATCATCCTAGCTTCTTCCCTTTGCCAGGTAAGCCCTTTCAGATTTACACTTCGGATTTGAATCATAAGAGTTCTTCCTTACTTGCTTTGGAAACCTGCATTCTGTGGCAAAGTGTCCCAACTCATTGCAGTTAAATCATCGAATGGTGCTCCGATCAACCATCCCTATTTTGTATTCACCACTGCTGGTGTTAGAGGATGAAGATCCACCTTTCTGGAATCTGTTGTAGTTGGACTTGTACTTGAACTTGGGATTCCTCTTAAATCTGACATTGGAGAATCTCTTGACAATCAGGGACATTGACTCATCTTCCAATTGCTCCAGCTCTTCCAAGGAGTAAAAATCATCACCGGATTGATTTGTAGTAGGAGGATCAAATTCTGCTACTATCACATTTTCCTAAGCCTTGGAAGACTGTACCATTCTCTCTGACTGTTGAGATTGTTGTTGTTGTTGTTGTTGTTGTTCAACCACTAGAGCAGTAGATGTGCTGACCACTCTACCTTTCCCGTAGACTTCCTTCTGCTGAATCTGCTCCAACTCATAAGTTTTTAACACACCATCGAGCCTTTCCAAAGAAATCTCACTCAGATCTCTCGCTTCTCTTATGGAAGTGATTCTATGTTCAAGATGAGTTGGCAGTATTAAAAAGAATTTTTTGTTGATCTCCCTGATAGAATAATATTTTCCATTTATGTTCAGGTTGTTGATTAATGCATTGTACCTCTCGAACACTTTAGTAATTCCTTCTCCTGGATTGGATTTAAAATGTTCATACTCAGAGGTTAGGATCTCTAACTTGTTCTCTCTAACTTCCTTTGTGCTTCATTAATCACCTCAATAGTTTCCCAGTTGTGTTGGGAATTTTTACAGTTCATCACATGTCTGTTCATCAAGGGATCAAGGGAATCAACTAAAATTAATTGAAGGCTGGCATCCAAGCAGGCTTCTTGCTTTTCAGCAGGAGTAAAATCCTCAGGATCTTTTGTATAGGTTCTAGCTTTGGTAATTACAACATCATCTTCTATAACCTCTGGTTCAATAACCATCGGAATTTTTGGACCCTTCTTTAACACGCCCAGATATTTGGGAATTGCAACTTGTAAGAACATGAGCATTTTCTTCTTCCACATAATATAATTTTCTTTATCGAACAGTGGAATTTTAACGGTTCCAACTTTTTGTCAAGTCATTATGAATTTTTGAAGAAATAAAAATTCAAGGAGTTAAAAAATCACAAAAGTCTAGGATCTTGATTTGTACGTTAATCAGAAGGCTCTGATACCAATTGTTAGGACCCAATATGTTTGTAGAAGGGGGGTTGAATACAAACTTTACCGTTTAATAGAATTTAATGCGGAATAAAAATCGAAACAAAATTCAAGTTAAATAAAACTATTATTAAACTTGAAAGGTGTTACAACAACGATATCGTTTATAAGGGATTAATCTCAAATAAATTATCAGAAATCTAGAATAAGTTTGACATGAACTTTTTTCTATTTTTACAATAGAAAGATCATACGCTAGAAGCAATTTGAGATTAATTTCTAGGGATTTTGATCCTCTAGATAGTTACACAAGAACAAGAGAATGATTTCTAGTGGTTTAGATTTAACTTTAATTGCTAGAAATTAATGATCTTGAAGCAGTTGAGAGATGAAATGTTGTGAGTCAAAGCTTTTTCGGCTGCTGCTGTCTTTTGTTCTTGAGTAGTTGAGTTGTATTCAATGTGTGTTGAATGATCTGAATGGTTGCTGCTCCTTGTCTTTAATAATTGAATCAACACAATTCAATTGAACTGGCAAGACAATCAGTGAGACAATATGTTGAACTAGCAAGACAATCGGCATGACAATTTATTGAACTAGCATGACTTTCGGTATGACAATCAAATTGTCATACCAGTTCAATTGATTGTCATGCTAAATTAATATTGAATATAAATTCAAAATCAATTCTGAAAATTCATAATATTAATTCAGAATTAATTAATCATTTAATTCAATTAATTAATAAATTAATCTTTGTAGATGTAATTTATTTTCTTAATTAAATTATATGACTTAATTAATTAACAGAGAATTAATACTACTCTTGAACATCAACCATTTTTCTGAAAATCTTCTGAAAATTATGAATCAATTCCACCACTTCAATGCTGACACTCGATGTACTGTCTGGTTCATGAGTGATTAACTTCCGTGACGTTTCTTCATGTCTTGACTTTGATAACTTGATTTTCTTCAGATTAAAACCTTGTAATTATTTGATACCCTGACAAGATCTCTGTCACTTGATTAAATCCACAATCTTGATTTATATCACTGAGGCTTGATCAATTTCTTGAACTTCTTCCAGTGAAGTAATTCCTCAAGTCTGTAGATGAACATTGTTTCTGAATCCTTTGACAGATGTTACTTTGTGAGATCTCTTTGATGATAGATCCACTATTTACTTATAACATTCTTATTTGAGTTGAGTTAAATCCTCGAATAAACAAATAGGCTATGAGATATGCCTTTCATACAGGGTCGAAATACTCTACGTTAGATGACCAGGTATGCTTGACATATCCTCGCTATTCTACCCAAGCGATAACAAATCCCGATTCATAATTGTACATATTATAATAACACACGCAACAATTAGGGTTCATACTCTCGAAAAATAGATTCGGTGTTCGTTTTCAGAAAAAAAATACATATATTCGTCATTTTATAAAATTAGGGTTATTACTTTTGGCAAAACAGTTCACCACCACATACAATCAGATTTCGTATACAACATATATATATATATATATATGTTTATATATACTCGTTCGACAACCCGATAATTACTAAATACGCTCCCGTATTTCCATAGTTCGATTTCTAGGAAATTGGGCAGCACCTCCTTTATTTATCTGACTAATCCGTCGAACAACTCGACGTCAAATCAACAACACAATCACCACAATCCAATTTACAAGTCCCAACCACCAATTCGAACCAACAACAACAATCGCAAGTCACAAATTCCCAAACGCCAATTCCATTACAGTTATTAATTATTATCCGTATTTTTATATTTTTATTCATATTTTATAATTATTTATTTTAAAATATTAGGATTCAGATATACATCATCATCGTCCATCGTCGGCTCGCCGAGACTCATCTCCGACGGCGGTAAAATTCGTCGGTGCCCGACAAATTGCGGGTGTCCGTATGAATTCCACCAATTAACACTAATAATCTCCGTACACAAATTAAATTTATTTCACGAAAGCGCTCAAATAAAATAATGCGGAGAAATCAATAATATTAAAGAAACGAACCACATCCGCACGCGCCTCATGCACGAAAGCGGAAAAGAAAAACACAGGACAGCCGAAACAATAATTGCAATAACAGGGTACAACCATCAGCAACATCACCCAACACAATCGCACACACAACACATATTTATACACATAATAAACCAACAGGAGCACATAAACACATATTCAGGCATAACCCCCCCACCACCGTCGCCTCTCCGGCGAACCGGCGGCAACAGGAGGCCGGGAAAAAGGTAGGAGAACGGCGGCACTTATCCAGAACAAGGAAGAGCTACAGAGAATCAAGCGAAACAGATTAGAGAGGGAGAGATCAGGAGGAGAGTTTGAGAGCAGAGAGAAAGAGTGAGAGAGATAGAGAGATTGGTAAAAGAGAGATGAGAGACGAGCTGTGTCTTTGTGTGTATGTTTTATTTATTTTTTTATTATCATCCAATCCGCACTTAACACATAATCGGAGGTTTAGTAGAATTTTTACACGTATCCAAAATGATTGACACGTGTCCCTATTACCGACTGCAAGCCCAAACCCGTTCCGAAATTCGTAATTTAACGAATTGAATTACGAATAAAACAGATGAGGAAAATCACGAAAATATTTTTAAAATATTATAAATATCCCGAAGTAAATAAAAATGTAATTTTCATAATTTAAAAACAATTTCCGGAACATAATTTTATACCCACTTTTAACGAATAAACGAAACAACACGCGGGTGAAATTAATCTCAAAAATGCCCAAAATAATTTTAAAATTTCCGGAATATTCCCAACTTAAATAAATTTGAGTTTCATAATTTTTGAAGAATTCGGGAATTAAATACAGATTTTACACATAAATGCAATCAGAAAATCATACAGGGTTAAATAATTGATGAAATATTGATTTCTAAATTTTATAAAATCTCAAAAATAAATATTGTAATTATAAAACCATAAAAACAATTTTAAAGATAGTCCAAGTATTTATTAAAATAAATTCTCATTAAATTCACTTTTAAAAGTGAAACAAAAATAGTACAGCTCAATAACTAGTTATGCGAACAACCCCGTGAACCAAAAATCACACAAAGATAATAATAAAATAATGCATAGTGATCAAAACCAATACACATAGTTTATTTAACTATTTATTTAACAATTACACTTTTAAATAATTTAAAAGTATACGAGTCGTTATACCTATCGTGTTGTGGGTTTTTAGATGCCAGAGCAGGTAGATGCTGTGTGAGCAAGCGACAATAAATTGGTGGGAAGTGTATTAGCCAAATCATATACTTTTGGGTTATCTGTCGATTCCAATTCATAATCAAATAATTTGAATATATTTATATTTTGGGTTGTAATAATATTATATTCTGGTTGGTAGTTGTAATCTTGTCTCATACTTTATCTTGTCAGATCCTAATGGTTATTCGGAGTTTATTATATTTCCGATGTTATATTGTTTGTTATTGTGGTCGTGAGTCCTCATTTCCTAACCCCGAGATTGAGGGCGTCACAAATCAGTTTAGAAATAGGCGGGGATACGCTACTCACATGACAACCTCGAGTTCTCACGATGACTTCGAAGTATTTGATATTTTTATAAAATTTTCACTCGTCCGTCAAATATTTTTTAGAGTACTCGTTCTTGTAGACCTATGATCTCTACATGTTGCTCGACATACGCTAAGTCTGGTTGTAAGTTCATTAGCTCATTTTCAATCATATATCTGGCATTGACAGTTAAATTTCCTAACATTGATTCGTGATACTCGTTATAAAATTGGCGACTATTCGACGATGGTGCTAATTTATAAGCCAAATTTCTTAGTCCTTTAAATATTTTAACCGGTCCAATAAACCTTGGCTTCAACATTTCTTTCCCTTTCGAATCTCATCACTCCCTCCCCGGGAGGCACTTTCAACAATACTTGATCTGTTACTTCGTAATCTCTGTCCTTATAGTTCTGGTCCGCATATCTCTATTGTTCATCCTGGGCTGCCACTAGCTGGGTTCTGATAAGTTCTATGAATTTCTTTGGTCTGTTGACTCAACTATGGTCCAAGTATCCTCCGCTTACCAACTTCTTCCCAACCCGAGAATGATTCTTTCTTCCGTACAAATATTTGTAGCCATTCCAATGCCCGCTTGATAACTCGTTATTATCGGTGATTCAATTAACGTCAACTGATCACCTCATCTTTCTTAAAAATCTATAATATGGACTATTAGCGCATCTTCTAGTGTTTGGAATGGTCCTTCAACTTATTCATTCCCCTTCATCACTCTTACTAGTACTAGAGTTTCGTTCCATAATGTTTGCTCATTTCGGTACATCATCTCTGTCCATTATTTTATGTAAGAAGTTCTCGTTGCATTTCTACACGCTCGTCTCCTGTTACACGCTTAGCATCAGATTTAACATTTCTTCCTATAGTAATGTAAGGCACATGGTGGTCATGTTACCATCTTGAAGGAAGCACCATTTCATACGTAATTGATTGATATATTTTAGAATCGTGGAACGCTTAACTTTCACTATCGGTCAGACTTCTTTAATCATTTCCCCTATAATATTTATAGTACTAAAATACCTTCCAGGTCGTATTCGTTATTCTCTCTAGCACCTTAGACGTATTCGCGTTTATTGGAACTGCTACTAGTGGCCTTTAAAGGGCGTGTATGATCTTCTTTTCCATCTATCAATGCTAAAATTGACATCCTTCATTCTTCCACGTTGTCCTTCGTAAGGGATATCATTGGTTATTTTCCTCATGCTAGCATGGTACGTATATCTACATACATTTTTTGTCAACGATAGGCGATTCTTCTAACAGTCCCAAAAAAAAGGCAAGCCTCCCGACGTATCTTTAATGGTCTAGATAGTTCTCTCGCCCTATTTATCGTTCTAAGAACTCTAAGTCTTGCCTCTGGCCGTTCTTTTTCATAAAATACTTTGGGAAATAATCCAGTTGTGAAATTAAATCTTGGGTTCTTTCCTGGCATGATTGTCACGGGGTCTTTTTTTCACCCATTATCTCTTCCGTGTTTATTACGATTCCGTCGGGTGGAGACCTATCGTTTGCATAATACAATAAGTGGTCTTATTTAACCTATAACTCAAAATCCCTAAATAGCAAGATGGCTGGCTTAGTTCCTGATAATCCTCCTTCAAAACTCATTATAATAAACTCTAACTCCCATTCGGGTCATTTACAAACCGTAATCACCAAAATTTTAATCCTCGTCATTCCGTTTTCATTTTCAACCACGTCAATAACATTCCTTTTTATATTCGGTCATGACTAACATCCTTTTAAGTTTGTAGGCATCATTAATTCTTCTCGTTACATAATAAAGGGTTCTCTTCATATTTTCTTAACTTGAAAATTTATTCATGCTATCCTTCTTATCAGTTGTTCTAAAATTTGTCATCCTCAATACAACTTTTCCTACTTAAAGTGTCGGCCACAACATTGGCCTTAACTTGATAATAATAGATTACTCAATCATAATCCTTGATCAATTTGACTATAGCCTCTACCTCGTGTTCAGTATAAGTATACATTTTGGGAAAGAAAAAAATTCCATATTTTCCTCATAAGTTAAACTCTTCGTCCCTTTCAGTGCGAACCTTATCGCGACTATTCTAGATCATTTTTATGACACCTTATGTCCTGATCCTTAAGCCGCATAGACGTATTATTATACTTCACACAAAATCCTCTTTTTTATAGTCTAGTACTGCTAACACGGGGTCGTTACTAATCTTACCTTCACTTTTTGAAAACCATATTCTTCGAATTCATACACGTTTGATCGTTATTAAGTGCTCATTCTGACAAAAGTTTCGTGTGAGCATAGTTTCACTAATCACATAAGTATCTTTCATATTGTCCTTCTTCAATTATATTAAATATTCATATGATATGTTCTAAACGTATTATTCCCTCGTCATATAATTTTACCCATTAACATATTTTAATGGCACAATCATAGCACTGAGTTTTCAATCTCATATTTCAACAATCGATTCTCAACTATGTCTCTTTTTGTTCGGAAGGCAATCAGGCTTGGAAAAATGATTTTCACGATATCGATGTAATTTAGACAATCTTAACGAGATTTTAAAATATAATATCTGAAGAAAATAACGAGCTCTCAATAAAAGAGTCGCAACACTCAAAAGGTTTATAACTTGGAAGAATGAATACAACAAGGATTATCCTTCCATGTCCTTAGAACTTTATATTATGATATTATAGAGAATATCCCTTGAAAACAATGATTATGAATAATAACATCATACGAATAATAATTGTAAGATTTCCCCATTGAAAGAATACTTTTCTTTTCGAATAATGAAAGAAATTTCAAAGAACATCCTCAACCAAAGGTTAACCATTGAGGTTTCAAAAAGATGCTATTTTGAATGAAGGAATTTTATTCAATGATTAATAAATAAGGAAGTATATTGTTCTTCAATCACTTTATGATTTTAATTGGATATTCCTTATATAAACAAAAGAGTAGAACATTTCATGAACAAAATATTTCGTAAAACTGAATATGAATTCTTGTTTGAGTGGGCGACCTAGTTACGTCTCAATTAAATCAATCTTTAAAATTTTTATCAACAATTAATCTTGCATACATAATGCATCATGTAAAAAAACTTGATTGGAAGTGGATCTAGAAAAATAATAACTAGTCCATATCAAGCAATATTATCAACCGACTAAGAAAATGGCCAGCTCAATTGGTTTAGCACATAGCAACTAGCTAGGACGATTAGATAGGCTTCCATCGTATTAATTAAAATTTGGAGTAGTTAGGACATTAACTAGTCGTTCATAAGAACATATGTAACTAAGCATATTTCAGTTTGTTCATAAAAATCTCAACATCGTAACCACTGAAGAAATTTATGGCTACCTAAATGCCGATTTTAAAATAAAGAGTTTTCAAATTTAGGTCAAGAAAGACAATTATAACTCTGAATTGAGTGGTCTTGGCATCGGAACAATCGATAGCCTCTCATCAAATATTTTTAGCCAATAAAATGGTACACTTAAAGGTGCCCTCGTTCACATACTTTATCAGATTCTCAAATAGAATTGAATTCGGAATATCAATATCAAATTGATAACCTTACTACGATTTCAAAGTTCAATATACAATTTCATCCCAAATAAAAGAAAATGGTTCCTGAGGAGTCTATGGATATTAGATGGTCAATGCCCCTAAATAGATAATAAATACAGCTCGAGTGACGAGTGTAAGTAAGAAGGAAATCAAATGTTAATATTCTAAAAGGAATATTTGACGATTACTCAAGAAGTTAATTAAAAAAAATCCTTGGATAATTTTGAAAGAAAGTATAGCAACTCTGAGTTTGAACAAGATAATCATAAACTTTAAATAGAAGTTTATGGATCAAATAAAAGAATTGAACATGTCCTGATACGGAGAAAGACTAATCAAGTTGTTGGTCATATCAAAAGTTCAAAGTAGAGGACTAAAAGGATTGTCTGATGTGACTTATCAAGGCAATGCGAATGATATATAGTTTGGAGGGAGTAGTGTGACGGTGAGTAGATAACAAAATAATTCATTGATTATCCTAACCCTCATCATTATCCATCCGAGGATGATCCCATCTCTTCCTTTTTGCAATTCCATGTTTCAACTACTGTCTCCCTTAACATCATCTTAAAGTCACTTACTAACTTGACTTTCACATGTATATTTGTCATTCCGGTATTTTACCTTGAAGACCTTACTCAAAAATATTCTAAAAGCATATGTTAAGCCAATAGGGGCCTACTATGCACGTCTGTTACTAATTACAAGTGGCCAGTTCCCCCTGGAAACAGATCAAAGAGATCTCTTTGGGATCTCAATGCAGTCCATAAGTTCGGTGGCATGTGTGTGTAAGTGAACATACATTACCGAATATATTAGAGGTCTACGAGTATATATACATAGTCTTTGATGTTATTTTTAACGAAAAATTTCATTCTTGATGCACTGGTCTCTCAGTCCTTGTAGTAGGTTCTAAGATCGAACCACCGCTCGTTGTAATCATACGCCATTTACGTGTAGACATGCCATCAAATCTTGACGCTCTTGATCTCTGAGCTAAACCATCATAACCTTACATATTAAGCACACTCATAATATCATGTAGTGTGCTCCTCTTACGATAATGTCCTTATTTTATGCTCAAATCTTTCTTAACGAAAATAAAATTGTCAAGGGTATATTGGTCACTATTTCTAGTGAACTCGTTATTCATATGGTATTTGATTCTTCATAAGTAGAATGATACCTTCCACTAGTTTAGGTAACTCATTGACCTTAATTATGTAATTATAGTTAGACTTCCCGGTTCTCACAAGTGATGCTCCCACATGGGCAACCTATAAGCAATTAGAAGTTACGAGACTCGTGTTATCCAAATGAACATGTGGTGTTGGTAATACAATCATTACCCCAAATGCCCTGGAGACTCAGCTCCGAGTTCTACATCCACATCCTTGCCAAATTATATAATTCTAATTCTATTTCTCATCATTCTGATAATCTCCAATAGTTCTATTAGTCATACTTTAATACCTGAAATATACACTTATCCTAACCTACACATTGCAGCTACATCCAATAGTCCAATAATGAACTCTATATGAGCTCCTACGCAATCTCTCATCTAGACAAACTCCTAACACTCATGTCTCTATGTACTTTAACTTAATGATCTGATACCATTTCTGTAATGCCCCCAAATCCAGGATCAGGAATCTGGGTCATAAAGCAATTCTTCAATCATGTGTAACCTGTATTAACTCAATAATCCAATAACTTTATATCACAGACCCCCAATCTCAAACACACATACACACAAGTTATAGCCTTAGAAATGATATACACAATGTAATCTTATTTTATTACAACTCAAATGTACATTATAGGATCTTAAACAATTATTCGTAACCTCTACATGAAGTCACAATAATTACCTATCTGAATACTTTGGTTCACCTGAGACAAAGCTGTAAGGGAATCGCCCCACAATTGCAAGAAACTAAGTCCCATACCGGCATACTGGAAATCTGTTGTGTTGTGAAATTTAAAGGAAAGCAAGAGTGAGCAATAATGCTCATCTATAATAATCAACAGTATGAAAAGACTGTTAAAGAAATTATATTAATCCTTATAAGGATATATATATTTATTCGAAGTAGTTTTTCTTGGTGATACACACCTCTTTTCAAAACAATTCTTTGATTGACTTATTAGTCTGCAAATACCTTAATGGTAAACCCAACACCTAGGCTTGGGTTACGGTATTACATATCAATTCCAATTGGAAGAACATAGGACATTCACCGGAGCCACCACATATGATGATCAGTCATAATATGGAAATCTGTAACCTGTTCTACTAGTAGAAAGACGACTTCTTTACTCCCGCTTATCACCCTGGTTGCATACGGGCTATGTGTCCCATTCTGGGTATATACACACTTTATAGGTCCCTGAGTACACATGGTACTGTCTTCTCCAATACTGGTAGTGTCCCCAGTACATGAAGTACTGGATCTCTACCCCTCCCTTATCTTGGAAGAATCCTATTGTGACGGCCTCAACCCTGGGGTCAGGAGTTGACGTCACTAAACACAACAAACCACAATATAAATTACAAAATTATTAATATTAAATTATCATGACCCCAAAATAGGATCCGATCCAGGTTCAGGTATGATTCAAGTTACTCATTATTACAATCCACGTATTAAAATAGTCTGACACACTAACTTATTCAGCAACTCATCAGACCGTACATGGTCTGATACTAACTACCTCTGAGGAGTCGGGTCCTGAAGGGGCGGAGACACGGTTCTGCCAAGATCTGACTGGTCTTCTAGGCATCTGCGATATATATAACAGGTTACAAGGGTGAGCATAATTGCTCAGCCGTACCAATATATAAATATCAAGATAGAAATAGTAAAGTAAATAGTTATAGGAACAGAACTATAATCAACATGAAATTTGCAATCTGTAAATCATTTTGAGCGATAGTAAATAAAGAAAACTGATGTAACTGGATATCACTGACTAGCATGCTCATTAAAAAACAAACGTAGTCGTGTGTTGTGTAAGTATCAGAGTCCAATTTTAGCATGCTATTCACATTTATTAATCAACTGTATCAATCACGTATTCCCTTATGGGAATCACAAAGCCAAATCAGATACGTAACGGATATGTGAAGACAACTGATCAGGCTATTAACACCAGACGGCTCCAACTGCCATCCCATAAACCTGTTCCGGAACTCAGAGACTAGCTAGGTATGTGACCTTCTGGACTAATTGGTTATGTAATGCGCGCAACCGAGTTAGCCTCTTATGCAACCTCACTAGGCCACTCTGGCCCCTACATATCCCATATCTGATCATTTTATCCATTTTCAAAATCACTTGTACCTATCTCATTTCAAAACCATTCATTTTAACAGCACATGTAAAACTGGTTCACAAATCATTTCCATTCGAGATAGGTACCATTCGAGATAGTTATTTTTCAGCCTTTGATAAAGTAAAAGCATAAGAAGGCAAGTAGGTTTTCTTTTCTCGTACTTGTGGAGCTAAATCATCCCTAACACCCATGTCAAGCATATCACGAAGAGATGCCTCGCTATCTTTTGACTTGTGCCGCATATTTAACAGTGTCCCCATCAGATTATCACACACATTCTTCTCGATGTGTATAACAGCGAGACAGTGACGAACGTAGTGAAACTTCCAATATTCTAACTCGAACAAAATTGAATTTTTCTTCCACGGACAATCAACTTTTTTGGACTTCTTTACTTCCTTTCCATAAGAAAATTTAATCAGTTCCTGTTGTGCTAACACTTCTTCACCAGAAAGGGGTGGACGTGGTTACCGAAGCTCTTGTTCGCCATTAAAATCCAAATTATGTCTCTTATAGGGGTGATGGTCAGCCAAATAACGACGATGGCCTTGATAACACATTTTTTTACTATGAATTAAATATTTGGAAATGGTGTCGTCACCACATATGGGACAACTCTTGTAACCCTTATTAACACAACTGGACAGATTTGTATATCCAGGAAAGTCATTTATGGTCCACATCAAAACCGATTTTAAAGTAAAATAGGATTTAATATAAGCGTCATAGACATTTGGTTCACCTTCTACCCAAAGCTTCTTCAAATCATCGATCAAAGGCTCTAAGTATACGTCAATATCATTTCCTGACTCATGCGGACCAGGAATTAATATTGATAACATTATAAACTTCCTCTTCATGCATAACCATGGAGGAAGATTATAAGCTACCAATACTACCGTCCAACAGCTGTACCTATTGCTTAGGCCATTATTAAACGGGTTCATACCATCTGCTCCTAAAGCTAATCGAAGGTTTCTTGGATCACTAGCAAACGAAGGCCACCAATATTCAATATTCCCCCAAGAAGGAGAGTCGGCCGGATGGCGTATCGACTGTTCAGCGGTATCAGGAGATTTAAACATTCTTTTAACCTAGGAATGATAGAAAAATACCACATAACCTTGGCTGGACTATTTACCCTAAGTTTACCATCTTTCGTAACCTTCCAGCGAGATAAATGACATTTAGAACACTCAGATGCATTAAGATTTATATCCCTGTAGAGTATACAATTGTTTGGACATGCATGAAATTTAATGTACTCGAGGCCCAAGTCAGATAAGGTTTTCTTTGCCTCATATGCATTAACCGGTAACACATGATCTTAAGGAAGAAAAGAACCAACATAAGTGAGAAGATCAGTGAAGGCGTTATCGCTAATACCAAACCTAGCTTTCCAATTATGTAGCTTTAACATTGACTCTAACTTCGTACATTCACTACCCTTATATAAAGGTTGTTCTACATCAGCTACAAACCTATTGAAGTCATATGAATCATGATCATCTGAATAATAAGCAGCTTCACAAACGACAACAGTTTCAGATTGAGCATTTTGCTCCTTAGGTAGAAATGTACTACCGGCAGATGACCTAACACTCTTAGAACTAGTTTCTCCATGCCAAATCCAATCAGTATACACCAAACTAAAACCTTTTTCGTATAAATGACCCCGTATTAATTTTACGGTTTTTTTCTAAAATTAACGCAACGCCCACAAGGACAAGGGATGTTCTTAGGATCCTTTGAGTTTTCTTCTGCAAATATTAAGAAACTTTCAAACCCCTATCTCATATTCTAAAGAATCCCTGTCTTTGAAAATCCATAACTTGTCCATATATTTTTAAGACAAACAGCAACCTAGCAACCTACCTGTTTGTCATTTCAAACATTAAGAACTAACATTTAGTTGTTTACTTATTTAGGATTAAACATAATTAAACATATAAATTAATTATGCATATAAATTAAACATACAAATGCTTGTAACACGCATAATTAAACATATAAATTAATTATTACAACTATACATGTTTACACATATACAATTCCACACTTAAACTAAACAAGAACATAAATAAGAACATAAACAAGAACAAGAACATATAGTGAGGAACACAACATAAATAACATAAACTAAAAGTAACAAGAACAAGAACATATACAACATAAACTAAACAGGATCCATGCACATGCATTTATTAAAATTAAACAAGAACATGGAGGAACATATGCATCTATTAAAGTAACAAAACATACACATGCATGTGAATACTTACCTAATCGACCAAACCCACTTCAAGATTAACCAAACCTAGCTCCAGAAACCTAAAATCAAACTCGAAAAATCATAAAACAAAAAAAAACTTGATTAAAATCAAAACATAAAATTTGAAATGAAATTAAAAAAAATACTTTTTACACACTAATCGAGTAGTCCAGACTTCCTTTAAGGCTCTTCAACACCAATCGACCTCGATTTATGAATTAATCGAGTTGAATTCATATAAATTTTAGAGGTTTTAGGTTAAAGAGAGTGAGTGAGAAGAGAGACAGTGAAAGATGAGAGAGAAGAGAGACAAGACAGTGAGAGGGAAGAGAGAAGAGAGAAGAGAGAAGAGAGAATGAGAGAATGAGAGAGAGAGAGAGAGAGAGAAAATAGAGAATGAGAGAGCCGAGAGAGAGAGAAGGGGGGAAACTGTTTTGGTTAATGGGGGGAAACTGAAAATAATAAAATTGGTTAAGGGGGAATTTTCTGGTATATTTACGGGAGAAAGAAAGAAGCAGGCATTTTTTATTTTTTTTTAAAATGATTAAAGACACCTGTTGGTTTAGATATTGATGTCTTACAACACCTTTAATATTATTTTTAAAGCAACCGATGTTAAAACTGCTTTTAATAACGGTGACATTTCTAACCGATGTTAAAGGGGTGATGTCGTAGGCACTATTTCTAGTAGTGGGTACTTTCCTTGTAACGCTTTACAAAAATGCTAGGTAGCTTTCACGCTAACTTTAGTCCATGCGAAACTCGACCGGGATCTACAGTAATAGAATACCCGAATTAGTTATATCGACATGCTTGATATCCTCGAATCCTAATAACCCAATTCGATAACCCAACTTGTATAAGGATTGTACAAATAATCACGTACCTCATATTCACATAAGGGTAAAACATTTTGTATTATAAAGTACGTTTCTCATATTTAAAATAATTATTTAGAAAAATTTGACAGTAACTTTTCTGTTTATAAGCCTACCGGTCGATCATAATCGACGTCCAAATTCACAACAATCCACAATTCACATCGCAAAACAATTCTTACAATTCCACAATCATTTATGTTCGAGAATAGATTATAAATATCGTTTAATGTTTTTTTGTATTTAGGAATCAAAATCAATCCATCACTGTCCACCGTCCGCTCATAAAAATTCAACGCGGACGGCGACAAATTTTATTGGTGCCCGAAAATTCTTCTAGTTTCCTAATAAACTTCTCTGATTATTAAAAATCATTTTCCGCACGAATAATTTATTTCACGAATCACAATCAAATATTTCCTACATTAATTATAATTATAATTCAGAACAATTACCAAACCAACCAACCACAGACTACACTCAACAGCAACACAGCCGAAGAAAGGGAAGCAACAGCCCCCCTCCACCCCACGCACACACTCACACGCAGCAGCGCAACACACATAAACATACACACAACTTACACACACACACAGAATAAAACGCACACACACACACACACACATATATATATATACAATCACACATGTATATACATAAAAAATAGCAAGAACGAATTGACTGGAAACCGAAATAAAAGCGGCCAGAAATAGTTACCTGAACAGGGAGCCGGAGAAAAGAGAAAAGGAAGAACATGGGAAGAAACGAGAAAGAGAGTGAGAGATTTCTGAGAGATTGAATCGAAAGAGCCGAGAAAAGAGAGAGCAAAGAGATACAACTGAGACAAAGAAATTGATGTGTAGGGGAAGTAAAAATGCAGCCAACACGTGTCCTGCAAAATTGGATACGTGTTAACTTCTTTTTATAAGATGTTAACACGTGTCCCTGAATAACCGGGGACCGAACTTTTTACCCCGAACTTTGTAATTAACGAACCGAGTCACATTTAAACAATTTCAAAAAATCACCAAAATAGTCTCAAAATGTTATAAATATCCCGAAGTTAATTAAAACATAAATTCCAAAATTTTAAAGTCGCTTCTGAAACGCAATTTATACCCGCTTTTAACAATTAAATGAATGAACGCGTAGGTGAAATTAATCCCAAAAATTATTTCCAAAATAATTTTAAAATTCTTAGAATTTTAACTTCATAAAATATGAGTTTCGTAATTTTTGAAGAATCCTGAAATTAAATACTAATTTTACAAATAAATGCAATCAGAAAATCATTTAAAGACAAATAATTAATGAAATATTGATTTCTTAATTTCATAAAATCCTAAAAATAATTATTGAAATTATAAAGTAATAAAAATAATTTTAGAGACAATCCAAATTTTTATATATATAAAACTACAATAAAATCACTTTTAAAAGTGAAACAAAACAATATAACTCAATAAGTAATTACACAATTTAAACCTATACACCAATAAATCACATATAAATAATAACACATTGCTGTCAACACCAGTACACACATTTTATTTAATTAATTATTCAGCAATTACACCTTTAAAATAAAACAAAATACACGAGTCGTTATACCTATTATATCCCAAGAACTCATATTCCTCTTGTTCCCAAAGTGTTTAGTTTATTGATAGGCACAACTCATGTTGCTAGTATATATATATATATATATATATATATATATATATATATATATATATATATATATGTATATGTACTTCCGAGAATTTTTGGCGGAAGTACTAAGATGATGTGAGTTGACCGTTGTCAACAGATAAGTATTTAAGGGGAAGTTTCCTTTGACATTATAGTCAAAATAATTGATATATATTGAAATAATAGTTTTCAAAGTTCGGATAATACCAAAATGATTTTCTGAAACTTAGAAAATATTTTGTAATAAGATTTATAAATTTTAAACCATATAAAAATCATTAATTAAATATTTAATAATAAATTAATATTTATTAAAATAATTAACCTCGAACAATTCTACTTTAAAATAATATTTGAAATAATATTCCCCAACTGATTTATATTTAAGTAAATAGATTAAATCTTAAGTAAATGTTAAATATTTAGAATTTATAAATAAGTATTCGTCTGAGAATAATTCTTCTTTTAATTGAATATTTAAAATAATAATCATCGTTTATATGAATAAAATAAGTTACGGGAACAAGATCTTTGGAAATCGTTTTAATAAAAGTTCGAGGTACTTAATGCTTCGCGAGGGGACATCGAGTCCCTCAAAATAAAATAGCTGCAGACTTTTGACCGTCCAAAACATCTCCGAGATGATTCTCGGGTTTATACTTTATAAAAACTGACCAGCTCTCGGTCTTTACAATTTTACATCACGCTTTAATATAGCGTTAAAATATTCTATGATATATTCATCGTAATCTCAATCGTTATTGATACGTAACAACTCATATTTTACTATCATGGAAAACATGACATTTGTACGAAAACCGTAAAACAATCTTCACAACACAACAATACATAAAATATGGTTCGTAAACTTTCTCGAAGTCCAAGATATGTTTCCGACTTTCACTCGTTCTAGGTTTTCTAATCAACAAATATCATAATCTTAATCAATATTCCTAATCCCATCACTGACTTATATTTCTAATAAGTAAAATACTTCATAATTTTCAATATTCGACCAAATCAAAATAATTATCAATCCTTGGTCGAAACGAATGGACAAAGTGGTCTTCTAGAGTCGACTTTACCGAATGTTACTATTACGCGACTCACACTCTACCATTTTTAATAAATTATTTCAGTACAAAACCACCTCGGGGAGTTCTTGAGTGTTTTTAATATTTATCAAAAAAAATTCATTTTGGAACTATGAATTTAAATAGGTGAAAAACATTTTAAAAGTTTGGTCAACTATGGAGGTTTACTATTCATACCGCTTTCACTAAAACGTTGATTTCTCTCAAACCATTAACTCAATTGATGCACTGTCTCTGCGTGTGCGATATAGACAAAATTTAGAACAGGTTACTTGAAAATAGTTTTCCGGGAACAGGGTTGAAAATCCCAAAGTGGCAGTTTAATGGAAGTAGGTGTTCTTGGTGATCACTCGTTGCGCGACCTCGGCTCCGACATTTTTATAATATCAAAACATTAACATCTTTAGGTGAAATTTTAAAGACGGCTCCCTCATTGTATAAGTAAGATACTGACCAAGGTATGTGATTCTAAACAATATTTAAAGGCCTCAATTATACCCTCAAAGTCATTACTAGGTAGCAGTTTGGTTTTCTCGACTACGTTCACTAAAATGAACTTTTCTCCTAATCCGTAAATCGTCTCAAAAAAATATTTATATGGTTACAAACTAGAAAACAAAAAAATTTACATCCATTTCCTGTGGTGTGTAAAAATATTAAATTTATAGTTTGTATTTATTGCTTAAAATAGACCTAAATATAAACGGACATTACGACAGCTATATGCGTAATGATTCCTGGTTTTAACTACGTTAATTTAATTAGAAACAACTCAAACACCAATTCATTCATATTTATTGCAAGATCAGTCCCTAAACTATATGAAATCATCACCAACATCAATCCATAGCAATCAACCATCGAAACCTAACTTTTTACAATCCAAACTTAACGAATCAACATGTACTTAAATATAACTCAAACTCAATCTTATAACTCAAGTAAATCAAAGGGTGGATGATGTTTATACCTTCCTTGAAGCTTGTTAATACTTAATAACGTCCTAAGATCCTAGATGAGGCCTTGTTCTAGTTTTAGGAGCCTTAAAATTCCATGAAAAATCAAGAAAATAAGTTAGTGATTTTCGGAGTTATTATTCACCCTTAACTTCAAACATTTTTCTAAAATTGAAAACTTTATGGATGGGATTCAAATTTGGTATGTGACTTACCCATGATATGAAGGAGGTTTGGTAAAAACTTGGTGATTTTTGAATGAGTAGAATGTGAGGTTTTATTTTTGTTTCCTCCTTGTTCTTTAAAATCAGCATTGTGTTCTTTAAGAGAGAGAGAGAGTTGCTTGGCTTTGCTTCCTTTGCAAGTATTGGGTATTATTTATGATATGTATTGTGTATGTATACATTGTGTTCAATAATATGCTTCCAATTCAAGCCTAGGTCTTAGCTTGCATAGCACACTTAACTAGGCATTTTAATTATAAAACATGAATCCTTATTTTAAGAAATTTTGTTTTTCACTTAATTCTTAATTTAATTAGCTAGCTTGGATAATTTATTGCTAAATAATTTTCATGGGATTTGCATGAACTTGGTTCGTTTATTTACTCGCTTACGTATTCGCTTGGCTGCATATTCGTTTTCGTGGTAATCTTCGTAAGCGATTCACAGTATAAATCTTTTAATCGTAATTCTCATCTTTTCTCATACTTGAGCTTGGGTTTTATTCGTAGGATTTTAAATCCTTGGTTGTAGTGGAATTCTCGTATTCCTTGGTAGCTCATAAATAAGGTCATTTTTTAAAATATTGGTTTTCCTCTGAAAACTAACGACTTTTACACACACTCATTTGCTACGTATAATCATAATATCAACTCTGAATCTTAAATTAAAAACTCTTATATGGTCTGGTCGCAAAAGGTTTTATTAAACCGCAAGGTTACTATTCATAAAGGTCTTTTACCGATATCAAAAATTCAGTCTTTTACAAAATGTGTTAATTGAAGAACATTACATGGTGAGGAAGAATTAACATAAACGGGACATTCGACCATATTACGGTTAGAATATCCAGTTCAAGGTCCTTCAATGGATCAACTACCTTCATAGGTTCCGGGAGAAAGTATTGTAATTGATGCCACATATATCACAACACTTACCTCCCTAGGACTAATAAATCTGGATGCATTTGTAGATAGGGGATCCGACATAGGTGCGGATCAGCAACCCATTGGCGATGAACCAGATTTACCTGGTGAGCCTAAAGGGAAAGTGTCTTCACCAAGACTAAAGGAAAACGAGGAACAAATGCCAAATATGACGGGATCAGTGATCCTCCCAGAGATTCAAACTCTGGCACAGTCATCTCAGGATGACATGCAACTTGTCTTGTACAAGGATCGGGAATCGCGAACTCCCATTGCACCACTGCTGACCTCCTAAAGGATGGCTCCAATGTTTTCTGCAGGTACTTCTAGATCTCGGAGCTTTGAGATGAGTGTATCCATGAGGATGAATGACACACCAATCCCTAAACCGAGTGATAGAATGTTGAGCGAAACACCGTGAGAAGCTAGTGAGACACCTACCATCCAAAACATACATATAGACATGTCACAATACGTAACAAAATCATATCTTAAAGAGCAGTTGGCATTCAAAGATGAATATCTCAAAGAACAACTTGCTCTAAAGGATCAATATCTTAAGGACGAATTTTATGTTCAGGATCATCAGATTGCCCGTCTTTCCGAGCAACTTGAACTTCAACAAGCATCATTTGCAAGCTTAAGAGAAATCGAGGAGCAACCACTTTCACACTCAGGAAAGGGAAAGGCAATTGCCAATATTGAGACAAAGCTCTCAGTTTGCAAGCAAGCGTCCCTACTACCACTGGAATAGTTATTGTCAGTACTGGGCCAAAGACCTCAGTCAGTAAGCAAGTCTCTATTTAAGAACCACTTATTCAAGACGTCCCTGACTTAATATTTCCTGCTCAATCAACACCATCTCTAAAGGATAACACAAATGTGGGGGAGAAAAAATAGAGCAAGAAAAATTAGCTGTTGTTGTGGATTTAATTCAAGATGTGTTTCAAGCAGCTGGCTCTGAATATGATGAGTTTGGTGACGAGCTAGAAGAGGAAAAAGGGTAAGTAAAGAATTGATGAAAGGGTACTTGTTAAAGTAAGAGCTGTTGAGAAAAGTTCTAAAACTTAGGGGAGCAATCAAAATCTAAACAAGATATTCTGAGTCAAGTCATTAAAGCTCAGAGGAGTCTTCTATCAGAGGTATATGCTTCGGGGCCCATATTCCTAGAGCTTCAGTTGGGAGGTTTGGAGAAAGGGGAGATAGATAAGAGCAATGTTCCTAAGGGATGTGTAACTGTAATTAAAAAGGTAGAGATGGAAGAGAGGAGAATGATCTTTGAAGATGAAGAATATGAAGATGAAGATGCCTTCTCTGATGATTGCTTGTACCATGGACTGTCTGAAGAATTTAAACTATCTTATGAAGCAATTCAAGACGAGATAGAGAGATCAAGAGCAAGAGTACAGAGAGCCATTCAGAGAAAGGAAGCCATAAAATCTAGAGAATTATATCTTCGGAGAAACAGAAAAGGAAGTGAATAGGATGATGTGAAAAGAAAAAAGGACAAACCTGAACTCTATCTTAAATCAGACACTGACAAGAGGAATCTTCTAAATATTTTAGAAAATTTCAGAAATCTCTATGTCAACATTTATGAGTTCAATCACGAGTTCAGTCGAGTAATCACTGGTACCACGGTGAATGTTATAAAGAATGGGTGGAGAATTCATGTTAATCACATTGACGGGTTTCAAATAAAGATATCCACCGGTGTTTTGAGAAAGCTAAACATTATTGAATTATTTGTCCTTACCTAAAAGATTCTATGGCTTATATCAAATGAGAATGAATATTTCAGAGACAAGCTTTGGAAGATGATGATGGATGTGTCTCCTCAAGTATTCCTTCATCCATATGTGATCAAAAGATTTGCAGATGGTAGAATGCAAAACATTACATTGTGTGATGAACACTTGAGACTTATTTAATATCTTCAACTCACATTTCTGGAATAAGAAGCAAGAGAGCGAAGCTGGAAGCTCCAGAAGTGAAAAGATCAAGGGCGGATCTCAAGGATGTTGAAGCACTATATGCTGATAGATTGAATAACAAGATTATCAAAGATTCAGAGAAAGAATTGAGGCAGTTGAACAGAGCATATCTTGATATGATGTTCATTAATGGAGTGGCAAAAATTGATCTTATCAAAGATAGTGAACCTATTATCAGCAAGGATAAATAAAGGGATCTAGTCTTTGAGATAAATAAAAAGAAGATCAAAATCAAAGATTTTAGAGCAAGTGAATCAGACTCAATCAAGCAAGCTTTGTTGAATCTCAAAGTATCTACATTCAAAGAACACAAGGTTCCACTGTTTCTGATCATGGAGATACTTGAAGGTGTAATGAAAGAAGAGTCTATTAACAACACCAGGAGAGTACAAGGCCATATTAAAAGGATAACAATCTTTGTAATGGCAAGAAAATCTACTTTGTTGTTTAGTCTTATCCCCAAATTCTCTAAGATCAGATTAAAGGGTTTTTAGCACATAAACGCAGCGAAAACGTAAATTTAAATCTTTAAAAAAAACGAAACCCTCCGCAGGATACATGCAAAAAATAATATTTAATTCGAAGTTCAACATGTTTACCTTAAGAAGCTTTACGTTAATGGAAAGATGGAGGTCTTTAATGGCGATCCAAAAACGATGAACGAAGATCCTTAGCAGCTGCTCCTCAAGTGTGAAGCACTCCACCGGTATCCACCAAGAAAACGATGTAATGAAGGAGGAAGAGATGGAGAGAATTAGGGTTTTGTAAATCTTTTTTGGTTGAGGCAAAAATAGGGTCTATAATAGTATATTTATAGGAAAAAATTTCAGCTGAAAATTTTCCAATAAAATATTATTATTATTAACCATTTATTATTCTCACTAATAATTAAAACACCTTTTAATTATTAATCCTCTTTCTAAACTCTTTAGAAATAATTTTCTCACTTCATTTAATTTCCAAAAATTAAATTATTAATTAATAATATTAAGAACATTTTCTTAATTAATTTATAATCAATTAAATCTCATTTAATCAATTATTAAATTTGCCAATTAATTAATTCCTCCACCATTAAATCATTCTCTTTTATGGTGTGACCCTGTAGGTTCAATATTAAGCCGGTAGTAGAAATAAATAATAATAAAACTATTTTATCATTATTTATATAAATTCTCTAATTCATTAAATATGATTAATTAATTAATCATATTTATTCTACATCGTGAGGGATACTTCTCAGCATATCGCGACTATCCGGATAATATGAATTCACTGCTTAGAATACCAAGAACCTATTGAGTGAGTAGTTATCGTACAATTAATTCCTTCTATCCTGCAATGTCACGATTAAATACAAGGCATGGAACTTGTGTCAAGCCTATCTTATTTAATCACTTGTTTTCCCATTCACTATGCTTAGTTCTATTTAATGTATATTAGAAACTCCTTTCTAATTTTATTCACTCTGGCCAGAGATTCCTGAACTAGCATAAGTGGATCAGCATTGAACATTCTTTTCCTTCACTGGAAGGGGTAGATCCTTTATTGATCATACACTATCTTCGTGTACAAATTCCTATACCCAGTAGAGCCCTTATAATTGTCCCTTGAGACTAAGAACTAAACCAAAGCATAGTTCAGTGTACACAAGATGACTATGATGACCTCAAGTCTAAGGATACTTGTACAACTATCACTATGTGAACAACTGCTGACACGTGATTGAACTCCATCAGTTGTTCAACTATGCGAGTCATATTCAGTGAACTTATCCTATAATAAGCACCTACATACTAGCTATAGTGTCACCACACAAATGTTTATGAGAACAGACATCCTTCATAATGAAGCAAGCATAGTATGTACCGATCTTTGCGGATTATTAATTACCAGTTAGTAATCCTACGACCAGGAACTATTTAAGTTTAGAGTTATCATCTTTTAGGTCTCATTATTATGATCTCATCACAATCCATAAAAAGCTTTACTCTAAACTGTGGTATATCTTATTTAAACATTTAAATAGAAAGAGCCCGCAATAAAAACAAAACAAGTCTTTTATTAATATCAATGAAATCAAAACAGATTACATAAAAGTTATTCCTAAATCCTCATACATGATTGGACTTAGGACATATCTCTTTCAATCTCCCACTTGTACTAAAGCCAATCACTCTGGTATCTAATACCCATCTTGTCTTTATGACGATCAAAGTGACTCTGAGAAAGTGGCTTTATGAGTGGGTCTGCTACGTTGTTATATGTGTCAACTCTCTCGACGTTGACATCTCCTCTTTCAACAATCTCCCTAATCAGATGAAAGCGCCGCAGGACATGTTTGGAATTTCTACGAGACCTAGGTTCCTTGGCTTGTGCTATTGCTGCGTTGTTATCACAATACAACACAATAGGCTCTTCAACGCTAGGAACAACTCCCAACTCAGAAACCAATTTCCTCATCCAAACGGCTTCTTTTGCAGCCTCACTTGCAGCTATATATTCTGCTTCCGCTGTGGAGTCAGCTGTTGTAGACTGTTTGGAACTCTTCCAACTAATCGCACCACAATTCAGAGTAAACACGTACCCTGACATGGATTTGCTATCACTTTCTGATTGAAAACTAGATTCAGTATAACCCTCTATTTTTAACTCAGATTCACCACCAAAAACAAGAAAAGTGTCCTGAGTCCTTCGCAAGTACTTAAGGATGTTTTTTACTGCTTTCCAGTGGTCTTCACCTGGATTGGACTGATATCTGCTCGTCACACTAATTGAATAAGCAACATCAGTCCTTGTACACAACATCGCGTACATGATAGATCCTATTGCTGAAGCATAAGGAATCTTACTCATACGCTCTCTTTCCTCAGGTGTCTTAGGAGACATTTTTTCGGAAAGGGACACCCCATGGCTCATCGATATGAGATCTCTTTTGGAGTTTTCCATGCTAAACCTTTTAAGCACTTTCTGGATGTAT
The DNA here is from genome assembly GCF_009905375.1 of Apium graveolens. Taxonomy (NCBI): domain Eukaryota; kingdom Viridiplantae; phylum Streptophyta; class Magnoliopsida; order Apiales; family Apiaceae; genus Apium; species Apium graveolens. Next base: position 187,645,141 of record NC_133652.1, on the reverse strand, counting down.
GTACCTTGGGTAAGACCTATCATTCTTCTAGATCTATCTCTATAGATCTTCATACCGAGAATGTAGGATGCTTCTCCCAAGTCCTTCATGGTGAAGTTCTTTGATAGTCATACTTTGACTGATTGTAGCATCGGTATATCATTTCCTATAAGAAGTATGTCATCCATATACAATACAATAAATGTTACCGTGTTCCCACTAACCTTCTTGTAGACACATGGTTCATCTATGTTTTTGATAAAACCAAACTCTTTGATTGTCTCATCAAAATGGATCTTCCATCTACGAGAAGCTTGCCTTAAACCATATATGGTTCGCAGCAGCTTACACACTAGTTGTTCATTTCCCTTGGAAAGAAAACCCTCTGGCTGTGTCATATACACTTCCTCCTCAAGTTCCCCATTGAGGAAGGCCGTTTTCACGTCCATTTGCCAGATCTCATAGTCGTAGTAAGCAGCAATCGCAAGCAAAATCCGAATTGATTTTAATAGGGCTACAGGTGAAAAAGTTTCATCAAAGTCAATCCCTTGCCTTTGTTTGAATTCTTTTGCCACGAGCCTGGCCTTATAGGTCTCCACCTGGCCATCTGCTCCAATCTTTCTTTTGTATACCCACTTGCACCCAATAGGCTTAACACCTTCAGGCGCCTTAACCAGAGTCCATACTTGGTTGGCATACATAGATTCCATTTTAGATTTCATGGCACTATGCCATTTCTCTGAGTTAACACTACTCATAGCCTCATTATAGGTCCCAGGGTCATCATCATTAATGATTGACAACTCATTGTCATTCTCAATGACAAGGCCATAATACCTCTCAGGTTGGTAAGACACTCTCCCTGTCCTACGAATGGGCTGTTCCACAGAAGGTTGTTCAGTATGAACAGGTGTTTCCACTTGATCCGTAGTAGTTTGTGCTTCTTGAACTTCATCAAGTTCAATTTTGCTCCCACTTTTTCCTTCAAGGATAAACTCCTTTTACAAGAAGGTAGCATGTCTGGAGATAAACACCCGATGATCGATGTAAAAGTAATACCCCAAAGTCTCTTTAGGATATCCCTCAAAATTACATTTTACGGATCGAGATTCCTGCTTATCTGGGTCAACTTTCTTGACATAAGCTGGACATCCCCAAATCTTAACGTGTTTAAGACTCGGTTTCCTTTCTTTCCATATCTCATATGGTGTTTGAGGAACAGATTTGGAAGGCACCTTATTCAGTAAATATGCTGAGGTTTCCAATACATAACCCCATAGGAATACTGGAAGATTCGCATTGCTCATCATGGACCGAACAATGTCTAACAAAGTTCAATTTCTTCTTTCAGATACCCCATTTAACTGTGGAGTATATGGAGGAGTCCACTGGGAGACTATACCATTTTCTTTGAGATAATCTAGAAACTCTCCATTCAAGTATTCACCACCTCGATCTGATCGAAGAGTTATAATACTGTGTTTGGTTTGTTTCTCCACTTCATGTTTATATTCTTTGAACTTTTCAAAGGCTTCAGACTTGTGTTTCATCAAATACACATATCTAAATCTAGATCTATCATCTATGAAAGTAATGAAGTACGAAAATCCACCCATGGCTTGCGTAGACATTGGTCCACATACATCTGTGTGTACCAATCCTAGCAAATCTGCAGCCCTCTCTCCATGTCCACTAAATGGAGATTTAGTCATTTTACCCAATAGACAAGACTCGCATGTAGGATATGCTTCAAAATCAAAGGGGTCAAGTAACCCTTCCTTATGCAATATCCGCAGTCTATTTTCACTAATATGACCTAGCCTACAATGCCATAAATAGGTCAGATTTTCATCATCTCATTTTCTTTTATTAGTTTGTTCAATCTGAAGTAAATCATGCTCTATGTCACATACACACAGACCATTATTTAAAATGCCACGTCCAAAAAGAATATTATCTCTAAGGATAGAACATTCATTATTCTTAATAATAAATGAAAAACCATCCACATCCAACATAGGAATAGAAACAATATTCCTCACAATAGAGGGAACGTAATAACAATTATTCAAAATAATAGTCTTGCCCGTAGGCATATGTAAACTAAATGATCCTACAGATATGGCCGCAACCCTTGCTCCATTGCCCATACGTAGAATCACCTCATCTTATTTAACAGTCCTACTTCCCTTTAGTCCTTACAACGAATTGCAAATATGAGAACCACAGGCGATATCTAATACCCAAGTAGAAATTTGACCTAGTGACATATTAACTTCGATCATGAACATGCCTGAATCAGAAGCGGTAGTCTCACTACCCTTCTTCAATTCTGCAAGGTAAACCTTGCAGTTCATCTTCCAGTGCCCCAACTTGTTACAGTGAAAACAAAAAGCTAAATTAGGACCAGTCAACTTGTGAGCATCTAGTATACTCCGGAGTGATAGTGCTGAAGACATGACGAATATAGTAAATCTGTAAATGATAAACACATAACAACACTTAGCAAATATTCAATTTCATTTCAAAACACTATATGAATCGGGTATTTATTCATAAGTGTCTCCCACTAGTTTATCTAATTTTTTCAACCCCCCAAATGAAAATTAAGCATTCATAATGCTAGTGGGAATAGGGATCCTACATTCCATCACACAACCTCGGCTGTGGCACAAAACGTCATGTGATGTTCAATAGGCAGACAACTCTTGTCAATTACATCTTATGTTATTCCCTAATATAAGTTTAGCCTCTTGAATAATTGAGTCACGGCTTTGGCATGATAAACTCAATATTCTAAGTCAATTCTAACCCAACATTTCGTACAATTGAATCAGTCTCCAACGGCCCACGGCTGTAGCACGTACCGACCTTTAGATTCTAATTCAATGTACACATCTCTATGTAATATACAAGTATTTCTTATTTCAAAATCAAAGCCCTCGGCTGTAGCACGAAATGACAATGATTTAAAAATAAGAACCACTTTCTACCATGTTGGAAGGCTATGACCGACACAAGCCCGTTGTGTCATTGGCCAATTACTACTTGATATTATTTAATTTTGGAGGGATTATATTACGTTACAATCATAATCATATTATAAAGAGATTCTTCCTTTTAAATTAAATATTTCAAATCAATAATCGATAATCAGATGATTCCCAGATCGGGTGGAGCATTGTCAAGAGGCGTCACTTAATAACCCTTTCTTACAGATAGAAATCTGTTGTTGACAGAATCATCCTTTCTCTCAATATTGAAAATTCATATTCAAATACGTGTTTCATAAACACAAGAATCTCATGATCGTATTCATAATATTTATTGTTAAGGCAAGAAACGATTCCTATTCTAGATTTTCTAGAGCACACCTTATATTGATTTAAGTTCACCTAAATCTATCATCGCATGGTAAACATAGGCATATATCTCATATATAAAATTAAATAAACAAGTAAATGTAAAGTGCAATAAAGTAAATGTGTTTGGTTATGGCCCCATCCTATGTGATCTTTATCAAGCTCATGATAAAGATCAAGGTCAATCTAATATGGTGATGGAAATAAATACAACTACTTATTACATAAGTCTTCTTCTTTGTTTAGACTTCTTGTATGCCTCGTCTTCTTCTTTGTATCACCTCCATTGGATAGCCTTCTTGAGTCTTCAATTACATTATATGATTAAAAGTAAAACTAATCTAATGAACTTACAAGAATAACTCGAGTTACATTCGAGATTTATGATTACAAAGATTGACGACATGCAAGTCGTATTTAAAACCAAAACCAAAACCATTACACTAAGGTCGAAAGGCCATAACCATCCACCATGCTCATACAACACATAAAAGCATGTTAAAAAACATAATCTGATCTTAACATATCATATTATCTATGATCTAATCATAAAAAGAAAATATGACAAAAATCAGAAAAATCAAAATCAAATCAGAAAAACAAGAATCACTGTTTACGGGCAGTAAACGACGTCAAACGTCTTACAGACGAGTCGTTGATAGCTTTAACTATCAGTTTTGTTCAGACGTTCATTTACCTATGGAATAGGGTATTCGTTTGCGTAAATCGGACACCGGACCCAGATTTCAGCAAATCTGCAGCAGCCAATTCAGAATCCGTATCTAATATGATTCTCATAATTAGAACAAACATAAATCATCTATATATCAGTATATATACAGATTACATAATCATCTTATGATTATACAACTCACATGAATATCATATATTCAAAACCATACATATATAAGCATATTATATCAACATCAAATCATGGTGAATCACGTACATGCTCATATATCGAAAACAGTTAAACACATAAACGAATTAAAAACTTTTCACATGTAGCTCTGATACCATTGAAGGGTTTTTAGCACATAAACGCAGCGAAAACGTAAATTTAAATCTTAAAAAAAAACGAAACCCTCTGCAGGATCCATGCGAAAAATAATATTTAATTCGTAGTTCAATATGTTTACCTTAAGAAGCTTTACGTTAATGGAAAGATGGAGGTCTTTAATGGCGATCCAAAAACTATGAACGGAGATCCTTAGCAGCTGCTCCTCAAGTGTGAAGCACTCCACCGGTATCCACCAAGAAAATTAGGTAATGAAGGAGGAGGAGATGGAGAAAATTAGGGTTTTGTAAATCTTTTTTGGTTGAGGCAAAAATAGGGTCTATAATACTATATTTATAGGCAAAATTTTCAGCTGAAAATTTTTCCATAAAATATTATTATTATTAACCCTTTATTATTCTCACTAATAATTAAAACACCTTTTAATTTCCAAAAATTAAATTCTTAATTAATAATATTAAGAACCTTTTCTTAATTAATTTATAATCAATTAAATCTCATTTAATCAATTATTAAATTTGCCAATTAATTAATTCCTCCACCATTAAATCATTCTCTTTTATGGTGTGACCCTGTAGGTTCAATATTAAGCCGGTAGTAGAAAGAAATAATAATAAAACTATTTTATCATTATTTATATAAATTTTCTAATTCATTAAATATGATTAATTAATTAATCATATTTATTCTACATCGTGAGGGATACTTCTTAGCATATCGCGACTATCCGGATAATACGAATTCACTGCTTAGAATACCAAGAACCTATTCAGTGAGTAGTTACCGTACAATTAATTCCTTCTACCTTGCAATGTCACGATTAAAATACAAGGCATGGAACTTGTGTCAAGCCTATCTTATTTAATCACTTGCTTTCCCATTCACTATGCTTAGTTCTATTTAATGTAAATTAGAAACTCCTTTCTAATTTCATTCACTCTGGCCAGAGATTCCTGAACTAGCATAAGTGGATCAGCATTGAACATTCTCTTCCTTCACTGGAAGGGGTAGATCATTTATTGAACATACACTATCTTCGTGTACAAATTCCTATACCCAGTAGAGCCCTTATAATTATCCCTGGAGACTAAGAACTAAACCAAAGCATAGTTCAGTGTACACAAGATGATTATGATGACCTCATGTCTAAGGATACTTGTACAACTATCACTATGTGAACAACTGCTGACACTTGAGTGAACTCCATCAGTTGTTCAGCTGTGTGAGTCATGTTCAGTGAACTTATTCTATAATAAGCACATACATACTAGCTATAGTGTCACCACACAAATGTTTATGAGAACAGACATCCTTCATAATGAAGCAAGCATAGTATGTACCGATCTTTGCGGATTATTAATTACCAGTTAGTAATCCTACGACCAGGAACTATTTAAGTTTATAGTTATCATCTTTTAGGTCTCATTATTATGATCTCATCACAATCAGTAAAAAGCTTTATTCTAAACTGTGGTATATCTTATTTAAACATTTAAATAGATAGAGCCCGCAATAAAAACAAAATAAGTCTTTTATTAATATCAATGAAATCAAAACAGATTACATAAAAGTTATTCCTAAATCCTTATACATGATTGGACTTAGGACATATCTCTTTCACAAATATCTTCAATTGATGTTCAAAGAGCTGAACAATCCACCACCCATAAATGCACTTAAAATTGAAGCTCTTGATTTTATACAAGGAAGAATGAATGAACTTCTGAATCGAAGCAAAGGAACCTCTCTTATAGACTCAACATGGGCAACAGATCCCATGAAGAAAGCTACCAAAAGAAAGTATATTTAGACTCAATTTACTAAAAAGGAGAAGATAGTCTAGGCTGAAAGCAAAAGAAGACAAAGACAAAGAAGACTTATTTTATCTGTTCAGGCTAGAGGAACACTTCTTTGTAATTTGTAATTTAAGAAATCTTGAATTGTATATGTAATCCAGAATGCATTTAATATCATTCTCTATTTTTAACACGTATTTTTATTTTATTTTCAGTTGAGTTATCCTTATGGATTTTCTTGTCGAACTCTAACAAACAAATGGAGGAGATTGTAAAGAATAATGTAATGTAACATGTAACCGATGAAATATAACTCAACATGAAAAAGAAATAGAAAACAATATTAACTATGAAGCATGAAAACCCTGAAGATGAAGATCGAATAATACAAAGAATTAAAAGATGAAATTAATGCTCTAAGTCCGTAACCAGTTCATGGAAAGAAGTTTATTAATATGTTCAAGCCTTCGTGAAGAATAAAAAGTCAAAAGACTTCCAGTATCAATGAAATGTATTAATTTGAAGTATTGAAGATCTGGGGTTCAGTGAATGAAGCAATGAATAACCAACCAAGTTGTATCAGCCCAGAATTGTAAAAGAAATTAAATTAAATAAATTCAGTGTTAGTTATTTATGAACTAGACCAGTGCACCAAGCATCAACACATCAGAAAGAAATTAATTTGATCATGTAAAAGATATAATATTGGTACAATTTACAAGGATCAAAGTCGTCGAAAGTCAAAAAATATACTAAGAGAAATCCTTCTCTAGTGGTCGCAGGTTAAAATTTATTCTAAGGTAAAAGTAACCACTGTGGTCGCAAGCTAGTATCAGATTTGACCAAGGAAAAACAACAAGACTTGCATTCACAAGTTAAAAAATAGGCCAAAGGCAATGCTTGACTCCTATGGTCGCAAGTAAGGAGGACAACTTATCTAAGTCAATGTAAATGCCTTGTATGTGCAACTTAGAAAACATTTTGAGTCAAAGCTCTTCCTTGTACTTGCCACTAAGGAAATGAACAAAGAAAGCTTTGTTCCTTGTATGTGCAAGTAAAAAGGAGTTAAATACAAATAGCTTTCCTATTGTCGCCAGTAAACTATTGGTGAAATTTATTGAATCAAGAAGCAAATATTTTGATTTGTGTGGCTAAAAACATGCCACTTGTCCAAACATTTGAAAGTCTACATATAGAAGCAGAATGAATTTATTCATTCAGTTATCTTCCCTAGCAACCAACTGTATTTTTACGAAGCTCCATTGAAGACCATTTATTAGCTTGTAAATATACTATTATGCTGTTGAATTTATTGAAGCTAATCATTTGATTGATTAGAGTGTAGCAACCTCAATGTTTATAATAATAAAAAAATGTATTCCTCAAATTGTTTGATGTCTATTTTGATTTCGTAAATATAATGAAGAACTTGAAACAAATCAAAAAAGATTATAGGTATCATATTCAACCCCACTTCTATGATACTTTGGGACTAACATAGATTGTTATGGCACTAGTGTTATCACAGAATATTGGAATCTTTGATATCAACAGATCATAACAGCACAATAGCTTCCAGTAGCTATGTATTTAGCTTCAACAGTTGATATGGATACCGAGTGCTATTTTTCGCTTTGCCAGGATACCAACCTTCTTTCAAGAAACTAACAGCTTCCTGAATTACTTTTACGATCAATCTTACAACCTACAAAATGTGAATTTGTATAACCAAAAAGGTCTGAACCTATATCTTTAGGGTACCAAGTACCAATATTTGGAGTTCCTTTAAGATACCTAAAAATCCGTTTAACAGCTACAAGATGAGACTCTTTTGGTCCAGCTTGAAACTTAGCACATAAGCATGTTATAAACATAATATCTGGCCTACTTGCTGTAAGATATAATATCGAGCCGTTCAAACCTCTCTAGCTTGTGATGTCTACCTTCTTACCGGTTTTGTCCTGATCAAGCTTAGATGTTATTGGCATATGAGTCTTTTCCGAATTTAAATCTTCCAGATTATACTTCTTGAGAAGTTCTCTGATGTACTTGGATTGATAAATGAATATCCCATCTTTTCTTTGGCTCACTTGTAATCAAGAAAGTAATTCAACTCTCCCATCATGCTCATTGCATACTTACTCTGCATTAGCTTAGAAAATCTCTTGCAAAGATCATCATTAGAAGAACCTAATATAATGTCGTAAACATATACTTGCACTAATATCAAATCAGTTTTATGCATTTTATATAACATAGTTTTATCTATAACACCGATAGTAAAACCATTTTTAAGTAGAAATTCTGAGAGAGCGTCATACCATGTCCTCGGTGCTTGCCTAAGACCATAGAGAGATTTGAATCGAAAGTATACAAAGTCCATCAAATTTGGATCTTCAAAGCCTAGAGGTTGTTCCACATACATTTCTTGTAACATCTCACATCAATAAAAATAAGACTGTCTGGGTCATTTATAGATACAAGTCAACAACTACCAAATTGCTAGATTTTTCAGACTAACTTATGGTGTTTGTTGAGTCCGGAATACATTTGGTTATGGGATTGGATGTTATAAATGGTATCAGAGCTCTGCCCGGCCAGAAGCGCAAAGACACTACCCAGGTTCCGTTTATGTGTTTGTGAGATCAACGAGGACATCGATCCAGGGGTTTTTTGTAACATGCCACATCGATGATAATAAGACTGTACAGGTTATTTATAGATACAAGTCAACAACTAATATGTACCAAATCACTATATTTTCGGACAGACCTGTGGTGGGTTGTTGAGTTTGATATATATTCAGTTATGGGCTTGAATGTTATACTTCTTCTTCTAACTCCCGTTCAAGAATGCACTCTTCACATCCATTTGATAAACTTTGAAATCTGAATGTGCAACAAATGCCAGAAATATCCTGATTGCCTCAAGCCTAGCTACTAAAGCATAGGTTTCACCATAATCTATTCCCTCTTCTTGAGAGTAACCTTTAACTACCAAGAATTATGACTTCTTCTACTTTAGCATCAAACTTTCCCAGATGCTCATTTCCTTCTTTAAGCACAAAGCATTTAACTCCAAACACATTAAAGTATTTCAGTGTTGGTATTTTGTCAGCCATGATTTCATAAAAAGTTTGTTATGATCTTTATTAATCAGGGTATGATTCTGCGTGTAACACGCTGTGTTGACTACTTCAGCCCAGAAATAGGTAGGAAGTCTTGATTCACTTAGCATAGTCCTTGTTGCTTCAGACAATGTATGATTGTTTTGTTCTACCACTCCATTTTGTTGCGGAGTTCTTGATGCTGAATACTGTCTCGAAATATCCTTTTCTCGTGCAAAATTCATTAAGAATTGTATTATTGAATTATGTTCCATTATCTGATCTGATCTTTCTGACAGATAGTTTCGCTTGCATTTCAATCTTCTTTATGTGATCAACAATCATCTATGGTGCTTCATTCTTTGATTGTAAGAACAACACCCATGTGTACTTTGAGTAGTCATCGACTATCACTACAACATATTTCTTCCTTAATAGTGACACATTCACTAGACCAAATAAATCCATATGAATTAACTGGTGAGGTTTAGTTATGCTTGTTTATTAGGTCACACACACTGTTGAAGGGGGTTGAATACAATGTTTAGCACAATCAAATCGAACATAAGAACTTAAGTAACAGAAAACAGATTTTATTCATCACAATAAACTCTGTTACAATATGGAACTGTCCTCTTTCAGTGATGAACAAATTATCACGAGAGCTGCTAGAGTTACAAAGAATAATAACTTCGATAATCGTAACACTTATAGTGTAAACTCTATACATGTGTTTATATACTACACAGTTAAAAGATAATCTTCTAATTGATATGGAATATAATTCTGCTTCCTAAAATATATCAACTAGTTATCTTTTCTTCCACGTATTCTATTCTTCATAGAATTCCTTTTTCATGCACAATTCTTTCTGTCTTAGTCTCGATCTTCTTTCCTTTCAATCAGCCGCCTGCCTTATCTGAAAGTCATCTTAAGTCCTGATATTATCTCCTGGTAAATATCTTCTGAACCTTAAGTTCTGATAACTTAAATCTGATATCTTAAGTTCTATCTTCAGTATAAGTGTTGATTTCCAGTTAAGTATTGATTTGTCGTGTAAGGTAAGATCTGAAAACTAAACACAAATCATATTACACATGACATTATTAAATATATCTAACAATCTCCCCCAACTTGTAAATTAGCATAATATACAAGTTCAACAGATATTTGATGATGTCAAAAACATTAAGTACAAATGCATGAGAATTTGACTAGATAACTATAACTTATAGTCCTTTCAGCTTTACCATCTTTAACTTTTGATAACCGCTTCAGTCTGTATAAACTTCAGAATTTAAGTAGTTGTAGATCTTTGACTTGGCTTCAACTTTCAATTTCTTCTGATCTCTTTGATATCTGAAGTTGTCCTGAGATAGTTCTTCAATAAACATCCCTCTACATATTCAAGTTCATTGACCATCCTCCTTTTAGCATTTATCAATTCAGCTGTATCTTCTCCAGTTTGAAAAATAGCTGCTCTGAGATCATTTATCTTAGCTCTTTTCTTATCTCCTGATCTAGTCTAATCAGTTATGCCTTGTCAGACTCTAGATTGAATTCCACATCCTTATAACCCATAAAAGTAGTTATAATCCTAGCAGAGTCAGGCTTCATATCGACAATATCACCTTTGTGATCTCTGTACTTGGGATAGTATGTGATGTCAGACTTTACAGAATAAAGCTTCTTCTGTCTTTGAATTTGAGACTTTAAATATCCTGCAACACTATCTATTAATCTGTCTTTCACTTGAAGTAGGAATAGAACATGTTCCAGTTCTTCAAAATACTTCAGTGGTATAGCATTCTTCTTAATCTGGTATACCCTTCCATCTGTCATAAAATATAACAAGATATGTTCTTTAAAGAAGGTATGGTAAACCATTTGTACATATTCAAGTCGATTCAATCTTTTAGGAGTTGCTCAAACACCTGGTTCACTTAAGGAAGTTGGATCACTGGTAGTGTTATGTACTCTTCTTTCATCAGAACTACCCAACCCAGATTTATCTCTTGCTTCATTTCCTGTAACAACTCTTGCTTCAAAACCACCTATTGCAGTCTTCAAAGGTTGAGTCTGTTTAGCTTTGGTGAATCCTGGTAGGAGTATCTTTGAAGGTTTAACATGAGAAATGTCAGAGGTTTCCTTTTCCTTATCTTCTGATATCAAGCCAACTTGAGCTATGTCAGAGGTTGCTTGCTTCACTGTCATATCAGAACTTACTAAATCTTGATTCTGAACAACATGAGCCATGTCAGAGGTTGTTTAAAAAATCTTCTTATGCATCAGAGTAAGATAAGCATCTGCTTCTTCATCAATTATTTCTTCATCCATAACTGGCATATAAACCTTTACAGGTTCATCAACTTTTTCTTTGCCCTTGGACCTTGGAACAATTTCCATTTGTGATTTGGCCTTGGTTGCCTCAGAACTTGTTCTTTCCTTTATCACAATACCCTTAGGCTTTGGAAATTTCTTTTCAACAACAGAAGCTTCAGATTTTGTCTTGACACCTTCTGCTTTGAGTCTAGCTTCTTCTTCCTTTAGACTCTTAAAGTCCATTCCTGGATTTTCTTTAAGAAATAACTGTTTTGAAATTTCTTCATCAAGTTCTAGATATCCACCAGAACTTATCCTTTTACCAGTATCAAAACTTATTCTTCTCCCAGTATCAGAACTTGTTCCTTGACTTGTAATTCTAGCTTTACTTGACAAAAGTCCTTTGCCTTGACCTTGACCTCTACCCTTATCAGAGTTTCCCTGATCATTATTTCCATCATCCTTTCCTTTCAGTGTCTGAATAGATTTGCATTTGGACTTGGTCACTTTCTCCCCCTTATCAGAGCCTTCAGAGTCTACAATTTAAGAACAATGGTTGTCATGGAATCTATCAATGTCTCTTTTGATGATAAGAAGATTACTGGACTTGAAGATTTCAATGATCATGATCAGCTGAGATTCAAGAATGAAGTTTTAAATTCTAATTCTGTAAATCCTGATACTGCAAACTCTGATGGATTAAACTCTGATGTTATTAAAACTGTGGTGACTACGCCTAAGGAAAATGCACCTGTGCAGAGGGAGCATACTGAAGATCCAACCACATCTCAAAAAGCATCAGAACCTATAACAGGCTGTTCAAGTTCTGATGGGCCAAGTTCTGATAATTCTGGAAACTCATGTTCTGATATTTCTGGAAACTCAAATAATGAAGGATCCAACTCAGAGAGCATAATTTCAGGGGGAGCATCAGAAAATGTTGATGAAGACAGCATGGATCATGGGGGAGCATCCAGTTCTAGAGAAAACCTTCTATCTGCAAGGAAGTAGACTAAAGCACATACACCTGACTTAATTATTGGAAATCCTGATGCAAGTGTCAGAACTAGAACAACTACATCAAATGAATGTTTTTATCATTCTTTTCTCTCTCAGACTGAATCAAAGAAAGTGAAAGAAACTCTTCAAGATGCTGATTGGGTGCAAACAATGCAAGAAGAGTTAAATGAATTTGAAAGAAATAAAGTCTGGACCCTAGTGCCAAGACCAAGGAACAGATCAGTTGTTGGTACAAAATGGGTGTTCGGAAACAAAACTGACAGTGATGGCATAATTACAAGGAACAAAGCAAGGCTGGTTGCAAAAGGTTACTCTCAACAGGAGGGAATTGATTATGATGAAACATTTGCACCAATTGCTAGATTGGAAGCCATAAGAATATTTTTGGCTTATGCTGCTCACAAGAAGTTTAAAGTCTTTCAAATGGATGTGAAAAGTGCTTTTCTTAATAGAGAATTGGGAGAGGAAGTATATGTTGAACAACCTCCAGGCTTTGTAGATCCCAAATTTCCAAATCATGTCTACAGGCTTGATAAAGCACTTTATGGCCTTAAGCAAGCTCCAAGAGCATGGTATGAGACATTAGCTCAGTTTCTTCTGGATAGTGGATTTAACAGAGGAACTATTGACAAAACACTGTTCTACCTCAACCATGGAAATGACTTACTTTTGGTGCAAATATATGTTGATGATATCATTTTTGGTTCTATAAATGACAGAATTTGTAAGAAGTTTGCCAAACTGATGCAGTCAAGATATCAAATGAGTATGATGGGAGAACTTAACTATTTTCTGGGCCTTCAAGTCAAGCAGAATTAAGAAGGAACTTTTATTTGTCAATCTAAGTACACCAGAAATTTGTTGAAGAAATTTGGAATGCAGGATTGTTCAAGTGCATCCACTCCTATGGCCACTGCAACTAAGTTGGATAAGGATACTGGTAAATCAGTAGATATTACTGATTACAGAGGTATGATTGGCTCTCTACTCTAACTAATTGCAAGTAGACCTGATATCATGTATGCAACCTGTCTTTGTGCAAGATTTCAAGCAGATCCAAGAGAACCTCACTTAACAGCTGTGAAAAGAAGTTTCAAGTACCTTAAGGGTATAGCTGATCTGGAATTGTGGTATCCTAGAAAATCAGATTTTAAGCTAATAGGTTACTCAGATGCAAATTTTACAGGAAGCAAAATTGACAGGAAAAGCACAAGTGGAAGCTGCCAATTTCTTGGAGGCAGATTGGTTTCTTGGTTCAGCAAGAAACAGAAGTCAATTTCCACATCAACTGCAGAAGCAGAATACATTGCTGCAGGAAGCTGTTGTGCACAGATTCTTTGATGAAGAATCAGTTACTAGATTATGGGTTAGAATTTTTTAAAATCCCTATTTACTGTGATAATCAAAGTACTATTGCTATGACAGGTAATCTAGTTCAGCACTCAATGACAAAGCACATCAGCATTAGGTACCATTTCATAAGGGAACATGTGGATAAAGGTACAATGGAATTGCATTTTGTTCCCACAGATCAACAACTAGCAGATATCATCACAAAACCACTGTGTGAAGCTACTTTTACAAGATTGGTAAATGAACTTGGAATGGTTTCAGGTTCTTTCTCTAAATCTGCTTAGTTTATGTTCTGATACATCAGATTTTATGATCAGTATTTACAGATATTACTATATTTGTGTATTCTAGGCTTAAATTGAAAATTACTTAAGTGTTGATTGTTGTCTGATGTGAATTTCTAAACTATGATAGTGATATGAATATTGCTGTGACTATTCAATCCAATGAGAATAATTGTGCTAGATGCTGACCTAGTAATCTTTAAAATACTAAAGATCCCATGTTTGAAGTAATTATTTATGTGGAAATCTTTTAACACAAGCAAATTCTGATATTGAGCTTAGTTAAGTTTACTTCGTGTATCTTATTACTTGGTCAAAAACTAGAATAGTGCTTCTTATTTGTTAAGTTCTGATGTTAGTAAATCTAATGAATGTACTAAGTGCTGATAAGCCTCACTTATCAAAAGAAAAAGAAAAGAAAAGAAATAAAAATCAGGTACTACTTTGAGATCTAGAGTAAAAATGTGGAATGGACGACACAAGTGCATTGCTGGTATTAAGTAATATGCATTAGAGAAGCAAAACAAAATTTTCTTGGTGACTTTTCACACTCTATAATTACTGGAGACATACTCTGATAACATCATAAATTCTAATAAGCAGTCGTGACTCACTTACACTGAGAAGCCACTTTAAAATAGAATTTCAAAAGATGCATAAAATGAGCACAAAATAGTTGAGGTGGACTCATGCATGAACTCATTCTAAAGTAGACTTCAGAATAATGATAGATTTTAAGTAGAGTTCTTAGTTATGCCTTATTTCTAAGGTGTACTGAAGTGAATGAGACTTTACTCTTTGTCTGATATTTAGCTTAATGCACACACTTACACTCCATATGAATAATGAAAATTACTGTGGTGATAAATGTTGTTTTAGATGAACAGTTTATGTGTCAGATTGCATAAATTCTGAGGACAAGTACTGATGGAAGTTCTGATGATTAAGTTATAATGAAACCATATCAGTATTTGTGTGAAGAATTACAGGAATACACATTCACTTTTCGAGTTAAGGAGCCATATTATTACGGGTTAGTGGTTAGCGTGTATGTCTTGAAAACCTGCATACGCACAGTAATAATTATCATATACCGTGCCCATTAACTCTGGATTTAGATCTTTTACTGACTGTTATTATTTCCCAATCAATCTAGGGAGTCGAGGGGTCAGTATTTTTACTTGTAATGTTTAACCAATCCTCGTGTCCCTTAGTATTCCATTGCCTATTTAAATGACTGAACATTCATCAGTAAAACCACATCTGGTCATTTCTCTCAAATAATGTCTCATTTTAGTTGGTGTTATAGCTATGGCACAGAAACTGTGTTCATTTTTCGAAATGGAATTCCGACTTCATATCCTATCAACAACATTCCATTTGTCATCTGGATTCAACTTCTAGAGAACATTCAAAATGATCTGTTGTCTTTCCAAAGAGAAGC
Source organism: Apium graveolens (assembly GCF_009905375.1). Classification (NCBI taxonomy): domain Eukaryota; kingdom Viridiplantae; phylum Streptophyta; class Magnoliopsida; order Apiales; family Apiaceae; genus Apium; species Apium graveolens. The sequence goes on along the minus strand of NC_133652.1, from coordinate 187,629,457 downwards.
TCATCTTCGTATTCTTAGACAGCAGGAGCAAATTATTCATCTTGATGTTCTCTTTTTGAAAGTAGGAAGAAGAATTAACTGTTATCCATCTGTTTCTCTTCACCGTCAGCTTTGTCAGGCTTCTTAGCTTAGGACTAAGGCTGTTGATGTTAGGAATCGTAGAATAGGACTATCTTGTAATTTTTGCATGTAATTGATAAATTTCATCGAATGTAATCATCTGATATATTAATGAAATTTTCTTTAAATTGCAAGATTTGTTCCTTGTTTCTCAAATTATATGACTGTGCATGTTGAATTGCAATTTATTAATCTTTAGTTCATCGACTTTTAACTTAATTCTGTGATGAATGTTTTGATTAAATTCTGTTGATTTGAGAAAACAACTGAGGAATAGGTTCCTATTTCAGAACCTGTTGTTGTAGAAGCTGAGAAGGTTTCTTCTCAAAAAGATACTGTAACTGGGAGTTCCAGGTACCTCAAAAGGCTTAGAAAAATAAATTCTGATAATAAAGCTCCTACAGTGTCTCCACCTTTGAGGAAATTAAAGAAACAGAGAGCTCATAGGGACATAGTTGAGTCAGATTCAGATGTAGTGGAAGCAGCAAAGGAAGGGGATCAGGAATCTCCGATCTCAATAGAACCAGTTGTTATTGAATTACTTCCTTCTGCAAAAACAAAAAATGCACAACCAGAAACTGCTCAAGCTAAAATACCTACACCTTCTATATCACCTATAGTTGATCCAGTACATACTGAAGAACCAGGTACAAGTGCTAAAATTGATATTCATAACCTGATTGTACCTGAGGTTTTGTACTTGGAAGCTCCACCAATTCAACTCACTCCACCAACAACATCAATTTTGGATGTTGATCAGAACCTGGCCGCAGATCAGAATTTAGAGGAAAATGTTGAAGCCTCTATAGCCTCACATACTGCTATTTTATCGGAGGATACTGATACTGCAGGATTTACAAGTTCTGATGCTGCTAATGAAGAAACTACCGGTGAAGCTGCTGAAAATTTAGATGCTGATGCAGCTGGTCCATCAGGATATGCACCTCAACAAACTGTTCATAAAGCTGATTTAGTCAAGAAGTTTGTTACAGGGGAAGCACCAGTACCTTGGAGTGCAACTCTTAGAGGAAAGGAGTGGATTAAAGAATGGAACTCAGTTAGTTTTGTTCCTTCTGAAAAGATTCTTGCTGAGCATCTTGCAAAAGCTGATGAAATGCTGATAAATGATGATTTCAAGGCACAGCTGAGAGTTACTGCATTTAGTACAAGGCACCTTCAAGGTCAACACTCAATAACTCATGACAAGGTGAACAAAATTCAAGAAAACTTGATCCAGCAAGATATGAATCTGAAACTTGAAAAGAACAGATTTTTCAAGCCAGCCTTTGACAAAATTGCCTACATTGAGAAAACTCAGGAGAAGTAATAAACTCAAATTAAAGAGATTCTGAAAAATCAAGCTTCTCACCAAAGTCAACTCAATGAGCTCCAATCCTCAGTGGAATTGCTTGTCTCTCTTCTATTACCTGCTGATGCCAAAAAGGGGGAGAAAGTGATTAAGTCCAAATGCAAATCAATTCAGACACTGAAAGGAAAGGATGATGGAAATGATGATCAGGGAAACTCTGATAAGGGTAGAGGTCAAGGTCAAGGAAAAGTACTTTCGTCAAGTAAAGCTAGAATTATAAGTCAAGGAACAATTTCTGATACTGGGAGAAGAATAAGTTCTGATACTGGTAAAAGGATAAGTTCTGGTGGATATCTAGAACTTGATGAAGAAATTTCAAAGCAGTTACTTCTTAAAGAAAATCCAGGAATGGACTTTGAGAGTTTAAAGGAAGAAGAAGCTAGACTCAAAGTAGAAGGTGTCAAGACAAAATCTGAAGCTTCTGTTGTTGAAAAGAAATTTCCAAAGCCTAAGGGTGTTGTGATAGAGGAAAGAACAAGTTCTGAGGCAACCAAGGCCAAATCACAAATGGAAATTGATCCAAGGTCCAAGGGCAAAGAAAAAGTTGATGAACCTGTAAAGGTTTATATGCCAGTTATGGATGAAAAAATAATTGATGAAGAGGCAGATGCTAATCTTACTCTAATGCATAAGAAGATTTTTCAAACAACCTCTGACATGGCTCATGTTGTTCAGACTCAAGATTTAGTAAGTTCTGATATGACAGTGAAGCAAGCAACCTCTGATATAGTTCAAGTTGGCTTGATATCAGAAGATAAGGAAAAGGAAACCTCTGACATTGCTCATGTTAAACCTTCAAAGATACTCCTACCAGGATTCACCAAAGCTAAACAGACTCAACCTTTGAAGACTGCAACAGGTGATTTTGAAGCAAGAGTTATTACAGGAAAGGAAGCAGGAGATAAATCTGGGTTGGGTAGTTCTGATGAAAGAAGAGTACATAACACTACCAATGATCCAACTTCCTTAAGTGAACCAGGTGTTGGAGCAACTCCTAAAAGATTGAATCGACTTGAATCTGTAAAAATGGTTTACCATACCTTCTTGAAAGAACATATCTTGTTATATTTTATGACAGATGGAAGGGTATACCAGATTAAGAAGTGTAACACCCCCAGATCCGGGGTCGGGAATCCGGGTTGTCACGGTCTTTCTTTCCACAATATCACTTTACTTAATTAATAATAAATACCCTCATGCTGTGACCCCACACTAACACACACCACAACTCGTTATAGTCTCAGAGATGAAATTGAAATAAGTACAAGTCTTTGAATCCACAATTTAAAATTATTACAACCCAAAATGATTACTTGATAATTTACAGTTAATTGCCATTATCTGCCACAAGTTATAATTATACATAATTGGATTCTCAAAAGTAGATGGTCTAAACTACAATGGATCTACCTCTGCAGCTATAGCAGCTACAATATCAGCGGGAAGACGCGGGACGCTTCCCACGCGCTTGCGCTGGGTCTGCTGGAGTCTGGCCATCTCTCCTAACTGTTGTTGTGTGATGAAGAAATAAAGCAAGAGTGAGCCTTACAGCTCGCAAGATAATATATATAGTGGTAACAATAATATAAGTATCTAAATGGATACTTAATAGCATCTCTATCATATGCAAGATAATTACTTGCTAGATATAAGTAAAAACAAGGAATGAAGTTACCAAAACTACATCACACTTATATCATATAAAGTTACTTGAACTGCCACCGTTCAAAGTATTATAAGTTTTAAGAAAACATCCCATAGATGAGATCACAAGTTAAGACTTGAATAGATTCAATCTTTGAAATATTATTGAATGAAAAAGTTATGAGATACTTTATTTAGTCCTGATATATATACATATCCACATATATATATATCCCGAAAACATTTCCTGGAACCTCTGTTATGTGAAGTATGAACAGAGTTCGAAACATCCAATGAATTTTGGAAAGGAAAAGAATTTTGGCATAAACCCGATATCTCGCTGATCAGGCAAAGATACCTCTAAGTAACCTTTTCTACTAGTAGATGGACGAATTCCCCACTGGTCATCACCCTGGTCATAATTAAGACCTATGCTGGACTGCCACTCAGCCACTTATGCATTTGATGGACTCCCACTGAGCCACTTACACAATAATAGACCGTACCCCGGCCTGTCGCTTATGCCGACTCAATGAGAGGGGCTTACTTCCCGAACGTTGGGCAAGTAATCAATTCATTTACCAAATCTGCAACCTTGTTGCGAATATAAAATACACCACAGAGCCGGATTCCCCAGGTTTTGAGCGAGTATTTAAATCCCCTTAAAAGGAAGATCTTAAATATAAAAATGAGTTTCGGGATCCGCTCTGACTTTTAAAAATCATTTTGAAGACTCGAAAACACTTTAAAGAGTGTTTGGAGTAAGGCTGATTTAATGAAGTAAATCAGTCCCCGGAATATTTAGAAAATGACTGAATATTATTATTTAAATAATATTCCCATAAAGAATAATCTTTATAAAAATAATTGAAGTAGAAGTATTAAAACTTATACTTGAAATAAACCTTAAATAACCAAAGATATACTTATATGAAAGTATTATCTTTATTTGAATAATCAAAAATAAGTTTGATTATTGACATCTTATTCTTTAATAAAGTAAAGAATATATCTCAGCAAATAATCGGAGTCATAGATCCTCAAATGAATATTCAAATAATATTCAATAAATAAAATAAGCTGAGTCATAATACCTCGAATGAATATTATAAATAATATTCATTAAATAAAATAAAGGAGTCATACATCCTCAAATGAATATTCAAATAATATTCAATAAATAAATAAAAGGAGTCATAAGTCCTCGAATGATATTCGAAATAATATTCAATAAATAATATAAAAGAGTCATAAGCCCTCGAATGAATATTCAAATAATATTCAATAAATAAAATAAAAGTTTAGAGTTATCGAATAAACCTTATTCGATTAATAGTTTGGAAAACTATAACCATATATATATAAATATATATATATATATATATATATATATATATATATATCCATATCCATATATACAAGATTACTCGGGATCCTCGACTCCCGGTTTTAGAAAATATTTTCACCTTTGGGTCCCTATACTAAGGGTATATGCAAGATACAACTATCCTCTAGCATAGGTATTATCAAATAAACCAACAGATATATATCTCAAGAATATAAAACAGGCATGCATATATACCATATCACATGCTACAATATATCGCAACATTTGCTAAATAACAATCATGCAATATCACAAGATAATGCATATACATACATTTACATCACAACAACAGTGTATCGGATAGAATACTTGCCTGAGCGACTTGGGGGTGAGAAAGGCTCGGGACGAGTCTGATAACCTATAAACAACAAGTAAGTTGGAATTAAACCAAAATCACTTGTAAATCTATGCTTTAACTAACTTAGACTCTAATGCTAGTTTTACGCTCACCGATTCGCTTAAGTCACTCGGGTACCCTCGGCTCCATCATTTTTAATAACTTAACCTTTACGAGTTTTAAAGCGATTCCTTCGCGAATGACTTACCAACTGCCTAACACACTTACCATAAATGTTTCACACATTAATTAACCCTTTTTGGTCTTTAACCTATGTTTCAAAGTAAGGCGAGGGAAAAAGTTTCGTTCGCGAAATGCCGTTACTTGAAACGGTCGTTTCTCCTAAACCGTAAATCGGAATCGAACGAACTACATATCAAAACGAAGCTCGTAACATGAGCTATCTAAACATGGCAGTGGTCACAATTTAGCAGGGGGTTCTCGGGTCCTAATGCTATGCACAAAAACAGTCCAAAGGAAATCGGACGTTACGACGGCTATGTTTACGCGATTTCCCATTTTCAACCCATTCAAACCCATTCCAAATCAACCCCAAATCCAACCTCAAATCCATCATACAACAAACATCCATCCTTATCACATCATAACAATCCCAACAAATCCACATTAACCATTTATACTATTCTTTATCATGAATTTAAACTACACTTAAGTTCATTAATCAACAACCAAGATTTACAACTTCAAAAACAACCCAAAACCCATTAATCTCTACATACACAATCATCAAGCCTCTCATGAACTCTAATACTCATTTTATGCTCTTAACTTTCAATAACAAAGCTTGGTTAAGAGATTATACCTTCCTTGGAGAGTGGAGAATCAAGGGGATGGCTTGGAATCATCTTTAAAGCCCTTATCCAAGCTTAATCTAAACAAAACTTCAAGAACACAAATTTTAGTTCTTGAAAACACTATTCACCATCTTCTTTGATGATTTATAGAAAAAGATTGGCTTGGATTTAGAAGCTTAAACTTATAGGAAGTATGTAACTTAACTAGGAGAAGCTAGGATAATTACCTTGCTAAATAGTAAGTGGAGGAGCTTGGATCTTCAAAAATTAAGAAAAGGACCCGTGAGCTTCCATGGAGAAAGAAGAAGAGAGAATTTTGTGTTTTGCCTTGTTTTGATTTTTTTGGTTGGTTGATTTGGTTTTTGTTTTTGATTTAGTAATTTACCTTCTTGCCCTTGGATTTGTGTGGTTACAAAGCCACCACACCTCCTCCTTCCCATGTCATGCTTATCTCATCCACATGATGTCATCCTTCCTTCCTTGTCTTCTTTCTATTGGTTGGATGACATCATTCCCATTAATCCCTTTGATTAACTTCCTAATCGTTTGCCTAATGACCGCTGATCTGCTATACGGTTCGCTTAACTTTCGTTCTCGTTTATCGTTTGAAGGATCATACCCGAGATCTTATTACTTAGGTTCCCTTAACCTTTCTCAATATATTATATTCCTTCTATGATCCTCTTTTATAATCCTTTAATTTAAATCCTTTTTATCCTGTTACCTTATACTCAATTCTCTCCGTATATTGTGGATTTCCGGGAAAAACCAAAGTGTTCGGAATTGGATTCTGACGATCTTTACATACACTTATATACTCCATAGAGTACTAATAATATCCCATAAGATCAATAACAGAACCCCTACATAGCGTGGCATGAAAAGTTTTCTCATTCAGCAAAAACACTATTCATAAGGGTTTCAAAATTTTCCAAAAATTGGGGTTATTACAGTCTCCCCTCCTTAAAAGGATTCCGTCCCGGAATCAGATAGAAAATGAATAGGGATACCTTCCTTAGTATTGCACTTTCTAACTCTCAAGTCAATTCTCCACATTGTGGTCCTACCACCAAACTCTGCCTAGTTTGATAACCCTTCTCCTAAGCACTTGTTCCTTTTCACTCTATAACCCTTCCTGGTTGCTCCATATAGGTTACGTCGGGTTGCATATCTATGCGCTCATATGCCCCTATTTGACTGGCATCCGAATTACACTTCCTTAACATTGATACGTGGAACACGTTATGAACTTGCTACATATTCGGGGTTAGGGCTAGCTTATATGCTAACTTCCCAAACGTCTTAATATATCCAAGGGTCCAACAAATTGTAGACTTAGCTTTCCTTTCTTTCCGAACCTCATCAATCCTTTCCAAGGGATACCTATAACATTACTAGGTCCCCTATTTCATACTCTTTATCCTTTCGTGTCAAATCAACATACTTATCATGTCCATCTTGGGCTACTACCAGCCGTCCTCTGATTAGATCTATCATATCCTTGGTCCTTTGGACTACTGCGGGTCCGAGCATCTTGCGCTCTACAACTTCATCCTAACATAAGGGAGATCGACATTATCTTCCCTCAAGGATCTCATAAGGCGACATCTCGATAATGACATATGATCTATTGTCGTAAGATAACTCAATCCGAATTAAGTGATCATTCCAAATTCTTTCAAGTCTATTGCACAGACTCTCATTATAGCTTTTATCATTAGAGCTTCTGCTTCTCAATACCCATTCTTTTCCAGTTCGTAATCGCTACTACCTTCCGTTCCTAATATTATACTGGTTATACTTTTGCTCGTTAGCGTTCTATAACCTTTTAATAACCACGTCAACCTTAGTATCACGAATGTGTTCCCATTCCGCATACTACCACCACTTTATTACTCCTTTTTCAGTTGTTTCTATTTTCCAAAATTTGATCAATCAAATAGAAGTAAAGGAATTTGTTGAGAGATCACTATGATCATGAACACTTGTTATATTGCATAGTTAGTACAGAAGGTGGCCAGCCTTTAGTACTTGACAAGCAATTAAACAATAGCTGGTATCCTACTCGGCTTCTATCACACAGATAGATAGTCATTCGGCAATACCTCCCCTTCTGGAAGGGTTGTTCTTCTCAGCTTACATGAAATGAAAAGAAGAGAAAAGAACGAACTGAAGAGAATTGTATATATGAAAAAAAAAAATATACTGCCACAAAATATCTGGCTTGGAACCTACCTCTGAACTATAGAGGTTTGTCATAGAAGAACAAAACATATATGTATTTATATCAACATCAAGTATTATAGCATCGCATTTCACGTGCCTAAATATTTTCGCTATCCCGTCCATCATTCTATGGACCCATGCTCTTCCTCGAGCTTATACACAATTACCTTTGAAACTCCCTCGACATCGAAAATCGAATCTGGGATCTCATTCTAGACATCATCGTTACTTGAATTCTATGCTTGCACCGCAACCTTCCTTGTATAATAATACGACTCTCTATTGATAAGAAAGAATAATTATTCACTAGGTAGATACTCTACTTAATTAGTCTATCAATGATAACTTATACACTACCACTACCCGATTAGTGGTACTCAATCTCAACACCCATTCCAATACAACTCTCACGGTTGTAATCAGCTCATTACTCGCAGAATCATTGCTGCCTTACTAAGGTCCATTACTGACCTACTGTAGTCATTCACATTCCATGAAATCTTAATAGCTAACCATACGGAGTCCATACATGTCGTATCAAATCCTTCTAAGGAGGTAACATAATCACCATTCACGATTCATGAAGAACACTCCTGATTCTGACATACATACATGACATGAAGTAGATAAAATTGCAGAAGAGTTTCGCTCAAAGCAACGATAGCAGGCTAATACCATTTTTAATCATATGCCTTCGATAGAAGACTTAACTCAAAGGTTCGTTTAGTCCTTTTGGAAACATGGTCCTGGCTTATCCCCAGATAGGACCTTCTAAGGTAGATAGCCCGTTCATGGCGATTACACGAATTAAACCTTTACCTACTACTATTACGGTTGGGTATTGCACCGTCATCAGAAGGAATGTCAATCTTCCAAACCATAATTCAACCTTCACATTTCTAACCATCATCACTGTATTCTTTTGGCACACGCGCCTATAATTATCCACTTACCTTTAAAGTGTCGGCCACCTCTTTGGCCTTTCCTGATAGTAAAATTTCCTTACAGTCAATGTCTTTTTAACCACCTCCAAATAAATTTTCTACCTTATTTCCGATCACTGCTTGAGTGAAGATGTTTTCCTTAATATCTGATGAGTAAAAAAATCACCATTTTTCCATAAGTTATTGCCTCAGTCTTTAGAGGTTAATCACTGTCACGACTGACTCTCAATCATACTTAGAACATCTTTTATCTTAAGTCCTAATTGCCTAGAACAATTTCAACCTTTACTGGTTTGATCCATACTTTCTCGTGGTTTAACACGTGCCCCACTTGGCATCATTATAATTACGTCATATTTCCTTTATCCCCATTTCTATTCTTGAGAATTTTGAATATTACCTTTTTCCTTATAAAACCTCTAAGGTTATCCTTCAATCGTTCCTCCTGTATTCCCTAGATACAGGGCATATCACAATACCATTTACTAATAGTAGAACCATTGTCTATATACTTCTGCAAAATTTCTCCACTGATTCTTAAAGGTTGTTGTTACCTTAACCCTTTCCAAATCATACTGTCAAAACTCATACCGTCCCTATTAAGGGTGAAATGCAAACCTTTATGCATTCCCCCTAGGATTCATTTTAAGTTACCAATGTTCTATCCTTAATTCCACCTTTAAAAGGTACTTGCATCCTTCCATGGATAAATCAAGTCATATATCCGTGATAGATTATCTTATTCATCATTCCCATCTCGATAGTCTATACCTAACTTCATAATAGCATCCTTATTCAAATTAAGGTCAATCCATATGGCCTCCAAAAGATAACAATGGTCATCCGCTTTTCTTTCCTGATTTGGTAATGATAACATGGATGTTCTGGAAGATATTGGTCATGTTCAACATGAACTTCTTCTTAATAATTCCTTATTTACTTTTGTTGTTTATCTCAACAGTCACCTCAATGTTGGGATATCTTTCATACCTGGCGTCTCCCTTTCTGGGTATCATGCCACCGGTCTTACACTTCACCTTTTTGAAGGTCACTTCCTTCATCCAGTTTTCTTAATTTCTTACTTTCTTATCCCCTTAGTCTATCCGCGTCTCATTATTTATCCTTCGAATTATCTCAAGGTTTCCTCGAATCCTCCCAACTTACAGGGGATAAACTATATGCATCTCTTATGCCTTCAACCGTCAACTTTAACTCATGGTGAATCACCCTCATCCTGACGATCATATACTTTTCTATTTCTATTAATAGGAGTCTTTAGGGTTTCCTCATACCCAACTCCCTTATCATTCCTCAAACTCTGTTGCCTTTTTATTCCTTTCCACTTCAATTCCTTTTTATTTTCCTTTCTCTTATCGTTATTTCATGAACCAACACAACATAAGCATTGATTTCAAACATCCCGTCATTCTGGATTCGTGTCTTCAGAACGAATCTTGATAACTTTTACAACTTAGATTCATAATTCATCATACTCGTCTGCCTTTGCTCTGGCTCTAAAGCTTTTACACTATTCCATAACCTTGGGAATTACTTTCCCGAAAACAATTGGCTGAACTTTAATCAGTTTATTATATCCTCTGGCTCCGTGCTTTTCTTGGTCTTTCACCAGCGGGTGGTCTCTCTCTTAGGAGGGTAAGTGACAAAAACAGTCTTTTGTGATTCGCCAATCATTTAGAATCTCAAATAATTCCTATATTTCCTTTAGCCAGGCTCTTGCCTCGGCTGGGTCAGCTTGTTCCATGGAACTCTGAGAGCTTAGCGACTTAAAGGTCCTGAAAGAATTTCCTATCGCATTGTTTCCTCAAGGTGGTGGTTGGGAATAAAGTATAAGTTCTGTTTAGATAGGTCCATGAATTTCCGTATAGGAGTACCGCCTCGGGTCTCCTTATCTCGCTCGACTTCTGCTTTTTTTTTTTTTTTTTTTTTGTCTAAATATTTCTTCCTACTCCCCATAATTGGGGTCATCTTTTAATTTAAAATCCTCATTTTCCACTTCATTATGTTATGGGTTCCTTCTATCTTGATGGCGTCCTCCCTGACTATCACATTCAGGGTTTGCTCTAAATCTTATTCCTCAAACTAGCTTTCATCTAAGATCTCATCTTTAAGCTCTTGAACATTTGGAACCCAATTTCTATAGGAATGCCTCATTATTCCTTTATCATCTTTCTCGGTATTAATCTCATATCTATTTGTTGGCTCTCTGCCTTCATTCATCACTTTTACTGGCACAATATTTTATTTTCCAATAATTCGGGCTGTATTGCAATCTCAAACAGCTTTTCGGTACCGGCTCTGGTTACCTTCACTTCTATTTCCATTTTCTCAAAATCTCTTATAAACTCCCCAAAAGACATTATCATCTTGAGTCTCTCCTTTTTTTACTAAGGGCATCAGCCACCACATTGGCTTTCCCCCGAATGATAAAGAATCTCATAATCGTAATCCTTGATTAGCTCTAACCGCCTCCTCTGGCGTATGTTGAGCTCTTTCTACGCAAAAATGTACTAGAGCTCCTATGGTTTGTGTAAATCTTGCACTTCTCTCCATACAAGTAGTGCCTCCAATCTTTAGGGAAAAACTATTGCCACGAGCCCAAGCTCATGGGTGGGGATATCGAATTTTATACTTCCTTAATTGTCTTGACGCAGACGCGATTATCTTGCTGTGCTATATAAGAAGCACCCTAATTCCTTATGCGAAGCGTCACTTACAAATCACAAAATCTCATTTTTCATCCGGCAACGCCAACATATGGGCCGCCACCAACCTTTGCTTCAGTTGTTAAAATCTTTTCTCGTATTTCTCTGTCCATTCGAACTTCTCAGTCTTACGAGTAAGCCGCGTTAAAGGGGCTACTATCTTTACAACTTGAACGAACCTCCGGTAGTGACCGACCAATCCTAACTCTGGTAGTTTCCCTAACCATGGTCATCAATTCCTCAGTGGTCCTTTATTCATTCTTGTCAGGATCCTCCATGGGATCCTCCTCAATAACTATCCCTTCTAGGACAACATCATCAATCGCTACATCCTCACTATCAACATCATCCGGTCCTGCATTAGGACACTCTATCGGATCCGCAATCCGATCTCCAATTAGTAATAAAATATCATCGCGATGTTGCTCCTCAACCTCAGGGTTCGGAGTCCCGCTACTCTATACGATAACGAACTACGCTTCTATCGCTACATTTATAAGGGTTCCCATAAGGGTTTTAACTGTCAGTACTACGTTAGGTAGTCCGACTATGAACTTGGCAAGAGTTCTTATTATCTTAGTGAACTTATTATCTTAACGTCCCATCATCTCTGAGGTTTATAACGCTTAGCTCTGATACCATTTCTGTAACACCCCCAGATCCGGGGTCGGGAATCCGGGTTGTCACGGTCTTTCTTTCCACAATATCACTTTACTTAATTAATAATAAATACCCTCATGCTGTGACCCCACACTAACACACACCACAACTCGTTATAGTCTCAGAGATGAAATTGAAATAAGTACAAGTCTTTGAATCCACAATTTAAAATTATTACAACCCAAAATGATTACTTGATAATTTACAGTTAATTGCCATTATCTGCCACAAGTTATAATTATACATAATTGGATTCTCAAAAGTAGATGGTCTAAACTACAATGGATCTACCTCTGCAGCTATAGCAGCTACAATATCAGCGGGAAGACGCGGGACGCTTCCCACGCGCTTGCGCTGGGTCTGCTGGAGTCTGGCCATCTCTCCTAACTGTTGTTGTGTGATGAAGAAATAAAGCAAGAGTGAGCCTTACAGCTCGCAAGATAATATATATAGTGGTAACAATAATATAAGTATCTAAATGGATACTTAATAGCATCTCTATCATATGCAAGATAATTACTTGCTAGATATAAGTAAAAACAAGGAATGAAGTTACCAAAACTACATCACACTTATATCATATAAAGTTACTTGAACTGCCACCGTTCAAAGTATTATAAGTTTTAAGAAAACATCCCATAGATGAGATCACAAGTTAAGACTTGAATAGATTCAATCTTTGAAATATTATTGAATGAAAAAGTTATGAGATACTTTATTTAGTCCTGATATATATACATATCCACATATATATATATATCCCGAAAACATTTCCTGGAACCTCTGTTATGTGAAGTATGAACAGAGTTCGAAACATCCAATGAATTTTGGAAAGGAAAAGAATTTTGGCATAAACCCGATATCTCGCTGATCAGGCAAAGATACCTATAAGTAACCTTTTCTACTAGTAGATGGACGAATTCCCCACTGGTCATCACCCTGGTCATAATTAAGACCTATGCTGGACTGCCACTCAGCCACTTATGCATTTGATGGACTCCCACTGAGCCACTTACACAATAATAGACCGTACCCCGGCCTGTCGCTTATGCCGACTCAATGAGAGGGGCTTACTTCCCGAACGTTGGGCAAGTAATCAATTCATTTACCAAATCTGCAACCTTGTTGCGAATATAAAATACACCACAGAGCCGGATTCCCCAGGTTTTGAGCGAGTATTTAAATCCCCTTAAAAGGAAGATCTTAAATATAAAAATGAGTTTCGGGATCCGCTCTGACTTTTAAAAATCATTTTGAAGACTCGAAAACACTTTAAAGAGTGTTTGGAGTAAGGCTGATTTAATGAAGTAAATCAGTCCCCAGAATATTTAGAAAATGACTGAATATTATTATTTAAATAATATTCCCATAAAGAATAATCTTTATAAAAATAATTGAAGTAGAAGTATTAAAACTTATACTTGAAATAAACCTTAAATAACCAAAGATATACTTATATGAAAGTATTATCTTTATTTGAATAATCGAAAATAAGTTTGATTATTGACATCTTATTCTTTAATAAAGTAAAGAATATATCTCAGCAAATAATCGGAGTCATAGATCCTCAAATGAATATTCAAATAATATTCAATAAATAAAATAAGCTGAGTCATAATACCTCGAATGAATATTATAAATAATATTCATTAAATAAAATAAAGGAGTCATACATCCTCAAATGAATATTCAAATAATATTCAATAAATAAATAAAAGGAGTCATAAGTCCTCGAATGATATTCGAAATAATATTCAATAAATAATATAAAAGAGTCATAAGCCCTCGAATGAATATTCAAATAATATTCAATAAATAAAATAAAAGTTTAGAGTTATCGAATAAACCTTATTCGATTAATAGTTTGGAAAACTATAACCATATATATATATAAATATATATATATATATATATCCATATCCATATATACAAGATTACTCGGGATCCTCGACTCCCGGTTTTAGAAAATATTTTCACCTTTGGGTCCCTATACTAAGGGTATATGCAAGATACAACTATCCTCTAGCATAGGTATTATCAAATAAACCAACAGATATATATCTCAAGAATATAAAACAGGCATGCATATATACCATATCACATGCTACAATATATCGCAACATTTGCTAAATAACAATCATGCAATATCACAAGATAATGCATATACATACATTTACATCACAACAACAGTGTATCGGATAGAATACTTGCCTGAGCGACTTGGGGGTGAGAAAGGCTCGGGACGAGTCTGATAACCTATAAACAACAAGTAAGTTGGAATTAAACCAAAATCACTTGTAAATCTATGCTTTAACTAACTTAGACTCTAATGCTAGTTTTACGCTCACCGATTCGCTTAAGTCACTCGGGTACCCTCGGCTCCATCATTTTTAATAACTTAACCTTTACGAGTTTTAAAGCGATTCCTTCGCGAATGACTTACCAACTGCCTAACACACTTACCATAAATGTTTCACACATTAATTAACCCTTTTTGGTCTTTAACCTATGTTTCAAAGTAAGGCGAGGGAAAAAGTTTCGTTCGCGAAACGCCGTTACTTGAAACGGTCGTTTCTCCTAAACCGTAAATCGGAATCGAACGAACTACATATCAAAACGAAGCTCGTAACATGAGCTATCTAAACATGGCAGTGGTCACAATTTAGCAGGGGGTTCTCGGGTCCTAATGCTATGCACAAAAACAGTCCAAAGGAAATCGGACGTTACGACGGCTATGTTTACGCGATTTCCCATTTTCAACCCATTCAAACCCATTCCAAATCAACCCCAAATCCAACCTCAAATCCATCATACAACAAACATCCATCCTTATCACATCATAACAATCCCAACAAATCCACATTAACCATTTATACTATTCTTTATCATGAATTTAAACTACACTTAAGTTCATTAATCAACAACCAAGATTTACAACTTCAAAAACAACCCAAAACCCATTAATCTCTACATACACAATCATCAAGCCTCTCATGAACTCTAATACTCATTTTATGCTCTTAACTTTCAATAACAAAGCTTGGTTAAGAGATTATACCTTCCTTGGAGAGTGGAGAATCAAGGGGATGGCTTGGAATCATCTTTAAAGCCCTTATCCAAGCTTAATCTAAACAAAACTTCAAGAACACAAATTTTAGTTCTTGAAAACACTATTCACCATCTTCTTTGATGATTTATAGAAAAAGATTGGCTTGGATTTAGAAGCTTAAACTTATAGGAAGTATGTAACTTAACTAGGAGAAGCTAGGATAATTACCTTGCTAAATAGTAAGTGGAGGAGCTTGGATCTTCAAAAATTAAGAAAAGGACCCGTGAGCTTCCATGGAGAAAGAAGAAGAGAGAATTTTGTGTTTTGCCTTGTTTTGATTTTTTTGGTTGGTTGATTTGGTTTTTGTTTTTGATTTAGTAATTTACCTTCTTGCCCTTGGATTTGTGTGGTTACAAAGCCACCACACCTCCTCCTTCCCATGTCATGCTTATCTCATCCACATGATGTCATCCTTCCTTCCTTGTCTTCTTTCTATTGGTTGGATGACATCATTCCCATTAATCCCTTTGATTAACTTCCTAATCGTTTGCCTAATGACCGCTGATCTGCTATACGGTTCGCTTAACTTTCGTTCTCGTTTATCGTTTGAAGGATCATACCCGGGATCTTATTACTTAGGTTCCCTTAACCTTTCTCAATATATTATATTCCTTCTATGATCCTCTTTTATAATCCTTTAATTTAAATCCTTTTTATCCTGTTACCTTATACTCAATTCTCTCCGTATATTGTGGATTTCCGGGAAAAACCAAAGTGTTCGGAATTGGATTCTGACGATCTTTACATACACTTATATACTCCATAGAGTACTAATAATATCCCATAAGATCAATAACAGAACCCCTACATAGCGTGGCATGAAAAGTTTTCTCATTCAGCAAAAACACTATTCATAAGGGTTTCAAAATTTTCCAAAAATTGGGGTTATTACAAGAAGAATGCTATACCACTGAAGTATTTTGAAGAACCGGAACATGTTCTATTCCTACTTCAAGTGAAAGACAGATTAACAGATAGTGTTGTAGGATATTTAAAGTCTCAAATTCAAAGATAGAAGAAGCTTTATTCTGTAAAGTCTGACAGCACATATTGTCCCAAGTACAGAGATCACAAAGGTGATATTGTCGATATGAAGCCTAACTCTGCTAGGATTATAATTACGTTTCTAGGTTATAAGGCTGTGGAATTCAATCTAGAGTCTGATAAGGCATATCTGATTAGACTAGATCAGGAGATAAGAAAAGCTAAGATAAATGATCTCAGAGCAGCTATTTTTCAAACTGGAAAAGATACAGCAGAATTGATAAATGCTAAAAGGAGAATTGTCATTGAACTTGAATATGCAGAGAGATGTTTGTTGAAGAACTATCTCAGGACAACTCCTGATATCAAAGAGATCAGAAGAAATTGAAAGTTGAAGCCAAGTCAAAGATCTACAACTACATAAATTCTGAAGTTTATACAGACTGAAGCGGTTATCAAAAGTTAAAGATGGTAAAGCTGAAAGGACTGTAAGTTATAGTTATCTAGTCAAATTCTCATGCATTTGTATTTAATGTTTTTGACATCATTAAATATCTGTTGAACTTGTATATTATGCTAATTTACAAGTTGGGGGAGATTGTTAGATATATTTGATAATGTCATGTGTAATATGATTTGTGTTTAGTTTTCAGATCTTACCTTACAGGACAAATAAATACTTAACTGGAAATCAGCACTTATACTGAAGACAGAACTTAAGATATCAGAACTTAAGGTTCAGAAGATATTTATCAGGAGATAATATCAGGACTTAAGATGACTTTCAGATAAGGCAGGCGGCTGATTGAAAGGAAAGAAGATCGAGACTAAGACAGAAAGAATTGTGCATGAAGAAGGAATTCTATGAAGAATAGAATACTTGGAAGAAAAGATAACTAGTTTAAAAATATTTTAGGAAGCAGAATTATATTCCATATCAATTAGAAGATTATCTTGTAACTGTGTAGTATATAAACACATGCATAGAGTTTACACTATAAGTGATACGATTATCGAAGTTATTATTCTTTGTAACCCTAGCAGCTCTCGTGATAATTTGTTCATCACTGAGAGAGGACAGTTCCATATTGTAACAGAGTTTATTATGTTGAATAAAATTTATTTTCTGTTACTTAAGTTCTTATATTCGATTTGATTGTGCTAAACACTGTATTCAACCCCCTTCTAGAGTGTGCGTGACCTAACATTGTTATTTCCTTGTTATGTGTGATGCTTTCTTTGACTTTCCTTTTTCACATGCTTCACAGAGTCCTTCTTGACAGAATTCCATATGTTGTAAACCTCTTACCAAATCCCTCTTTACTAGTGAGTTCATTGTCTTGAAATTCAATTGTGAGAGCTTCTTGTGCCATAACCAACTTTGTTCTGATGAAGCTTTGTTGTAGAAACACCTTGTAAGATACAGTCTATTTTGGTAGGTTTTGATTATTGTATCTAAAACAATTAATTGTGAAATTAAATTATAAATCTAGGATGTTTACTAAATCAGAGAGTAATCCTCCCCTAGGTTTATATTTGTGGCATTTTCCAAGAATCAAGTCAATATCGGTCTATATAGACTTTCATCCCTAAAATGTTTTTCGACGAAACATAAATGAAATAATTTGGGATAGATATATCAACACGATGATATGCTCTAATCTAAGTTATTTTTGTTAAAGAAAGAACATGCAATGGATCAACACACGAAAATCGAAAATTTTCAAAACACCGCTTTTACGAGCTTCAACTGTCAAAGTTATTTAAAAGCATGCTGATCTTAAATGTTTTACACTCAGATATAATTGATATATTCATTTGAATATAAATATCAAATTATCTTGCCAAAAGCTGTGCCAACAGATTAAATACAGATTTTATTCCGAAAAACCAAAATCTGCTTATTTTTTTGAATAAAATCAATATAAATTTAAACGTAATTATTCCTCAAACCTCATAGTCAATACTATTCATGGAATATTATGTTTAAACATATATCAAGTCAAAACCTTTGTCTGAATTGTTGGTAAACACAAATGATTTTTTCTGTCATTTCGGAAGGTTGTTTGAACATTCGAAAAATCCGTAATGATACTTAAAAATATCTTTTTGACATGAAACTTGGAATTTGACATAAATATATTTATTTCTAATATTTACAGGAATTTCAAAAAAATTCATGACTTTTTTTGGGGCCCCTAAAATCCGTACGTAACTAATTTATCGGTTGCTTAAACGTCATAGATAGGGGTGTAAACAAGTCAAACTGTTCGTGAGCTACTCGAGCTCAGCTCTTAAAAAATTCAAATTCGGATAAAAAATAATAGAGTCGAGCTCGAGCTCGAGCTTTTTAAATTTTTAACCGAGCCCAGCTCGAGCTTCAAATTATTCGGCTCGTAAGGTTCGTGAGCCTTATCGAGTCTCTATAATTTTTAATTTTTTTATTATGAATATATTTTTATATAAATATTTAATATTTATTATATATTATTTTTTTTATCGAGTTGAAATCGAGTAGAACCAATCATATTTCAAAAAAATTTAATATTTAGTGAATTAATTCGAGCTTTCGAGTTGAACTTGAGCTTTACGAGATGAGTTTTGAACTTAAAATTAAAGGCTCGATCGAGCTAGAGCTCGAGCTCAAGCCCAAACTGTTTTAATCGAGCTCAAGCCGAGCCTGCAATATTCGTCTTGGCTCGGTTCGATTACACCCTTAGTCATAGATGGTGAAATGATTTCAAGGTAAAAATTTCACCATGATCCTCTGGGAATATCACAAGAGGATCCCCTAATTTCATAATTTTTGTGTAATTTTTCATTTTAATGGAAAAATATATTTTTATTCGTCTTTCGCGTATTTATTCACTTTATTTTAAGATGTTTAAATATGGAATTAGTGGTGAATGTTTTTATATGATAAAATCAGTTGTACAACAACTCTTCAATGTGTGAAAAGGTCAACCAAAAATTTTCTATAAGGAAGCTTGTTCTCATTTTTTGCCACATTTTTGCCTATTTAAACACACTTCTTCACATGCATTCTTTAAGCCATTTTGAGAAAGAAAAATTCTTGAGCTTTTCCATCACAAACTCTTTCTTTTGAAGTATCAAAAACCTCTCCAAAGTTCTAGCAAGTAAGCCTATTTATTTCTTAACTTTCATACCTTTAAAAGCTTGTTTTGCCCCTTTCTTGCTCAAATCTCTCACACATTGTAACACTTACTTAGGCAACTTAAATACAACTTTCTTGAAGCCTATAAGTATTCCAAGAACCTCACAAAAGTTCTTTTTATTGTCCTTACTCCGACCACTTTTCGATATTTTTCAGGTTCGTTTTGGTGTTTTTTCGACTTCGATCCTAACTCGTATCTTTTATAAATAACTCTTTAATTCAAGAGGGGTTTGAGCCTTTGTAAGGTCAAGAGTCATAAGTTAATTAATATTTGTGTTATTTCTTATTTGTTGAATCTCTTTCATAAATATTCGGTTTGTTTACAATTTTGTGTATTTGTGCTAAACTAGTTAAATCTTGTTAGTACACATAATTTGTAAATCTTGTTAGCACCTCTAATTATAGTAGAGGTATACACGAGCCTTACTTACATTGTTCTTGAAGTTGAAACCAAACTTAATTCTGAGTCAAGAAAAAAATGTATGATTTAATATACGATATAAAGGCTCCTCGTTGATATTAAGTGGTTTATCTTAGTTAGTTAAAAAGCCATTATAACTCTTTGTTATATTTCTCCCGAAGCTTTTTAATAATAGACAAGAATCACTTGAATTTTATTCAAGTAATTAATATTTGACCTTCAATTATATTCGGCCTTATATTTAATATCTTAGTATTAAAATGCCCCAGTTGTGTTTAATACTTTGCATATTATTTAAGATATTGAATTATATCTCGGTTTAGTATTGTTATATACTAATCCAACCTTCTTTCTTACTTAAGGGATGTTATAAGTCGTAGTGCTTGTATTATATCTTTTGACATGAGGTGAAGTGAAGTGAGGTGATTCTCGCTCTAAGATTTAAGTCTTAGACACTCCGCGAGGAGTTGGGGTCTACGTAGGGATGAGCAATGGGTCAGAACCGAACCAGAACCAAAAAAACCGAGAACCGAAATAGGAATATTTTAAGAACCGAACAGGACCTGTTTATATGTAAGAACCGAACCGTAAATTTCGATTCGGTTCGGTTCCAAACCGAAAGAACCGAATTTATATTTTATTTCTTATTTATTTATTTTGAATATTATTTTATATTCTAACTTTTTAAATTTTGACTAGTTTTGATTATTTATTAAGGATAATTTAGTAAAAGAATATTTCTATTAGTGGTGGATCATTTTGAATTCGATTACTTTCTAATATTTAAGAAGAAAAATATTTATAAAAATATTCAAAACTCCATATATATTAAAAGAAACAAGTACTACAATAAATTCATATTTTCCTTAAAATTTTATTATGTTATTATAAATAAGAAAATATACTATATAATATATATACATATATTTATATATTTTTTGTATTTTATTCATTTATATACGGTTCGGTTCTTACGGTTCTAGTATTTTAAGAACCGAACCGAGGACCGAAATTTCTAGAAATTTAAGAACCGAACCAGAACCGAATCAGTTAAGAACCGAACCGGAATCGTAATTTTTGATTGGTTCGGTTCGGTTCTCGGTTTTGAAAGGGGAAATGCTCACACTTAGGTCTAGGCACCATTAAGAGGGGGAAAGAGCCAAGACCGGAAAATGGTGTAGATACGAAGTCTACGCAAAAGGTTGCATAGTTTTGAGAAGGTAGCGGGGAGTTACGCTCTAAGATTATGAGGAAGTAACGGAGAGTTACGTTTTAAAATTAGTCTAATAGGTTTTGCTATTGTATTTAAGGAATTAATGGGTAGTTAAGGTCCAAGATAAATACATAGTGTTGTAAAGGTTTCTCCGCCTGCTATAAAGGAGTTTATTTATAGTAGAGAAAATCTTGAGTTCGGGGAGGATCTCGGGGACTGGACTAGGGGTGACTGGACTCCATTTGTAATAGTCAACCACTTTGGAATTTAGTTAGATATGTAAAGCATTCCTCTCTACTTTAACTGTATCAGGTTCTTTATGAATGCAGACCATCTGGCAGTTACAGAATTAGTTACCTTGAGAATTGTAATATTAAGTTCCAATTCCTGCCATGGTTTGTCTCTTAACTATTCTTGATTCAACCTTAAGCTTCTCCCAGACTCCAGAAAATAAATTATTTTCTCTTCAATATGATCAACAACAATTTGCACTGATATGATCTTTTGTAAGTCTTCAAGCATCACATTGTCTCCAATTTCTGTCAAATTAGAATGCTTTCTCAAATTCAAAGCATCTCCCATAGATGGATCAGCATTTAGTCTTCCAAGACCACTTGTGATTCCAGGTCTTCTAGAGTGAGAACTTCCACTGTAAATCTTCTTTAATGTTTCAGAAGATTCTCTTCTAGGTGTTGGTTTCTTGCTTTTCCATAGTAGCTTCTTCTTTTCTTCAAGAGTAAGTTCTGGCTTATCAGAGACTATATTTTCAGAATCAGGATATGATATATTAGCTTGAATTGGGTTTGAGAAATCAACAAAATGAGTAGAATCAGAGGTTGTGATTGGTTGAATAACAACTTCTTCTTTAACTTGAGCAATGTCAGAGGTTAATTTATCAGCCCAGTTAGCTCCATAAATCTTCCTTCTTTGGTTGCTTGGCTTATTTCTTCTTTTTCAGTAATTTCATCAGTATCAAAAGATTGAGCAACATGTATAGATTGGATCTATCAGTATTTGTGATTTAGTTGTTGTAGATACTAATTTCTTCTTTGCAACAGCTTTGGCTTTAGGCTTCGAAAGCTTTGACTTCTCTCTTATCTTCTTTTTTCCTTCATGCTTCCTGTTAGCAGTTAAAATAACTTGAGATCTAAAACACCTTTCAACATCTTCTTGACTTTCCTCCTTTATGAATATACCCTTGGTTGGTCTGTTAGAAGGATCATCTTCATAAATGTTAATGTTTGTGCCCTAGAGATAATACTGTGATGTTTTAGTTTAAGACATTTGGATTATTAATGTTTATGTTCTATCGATTATTCCCTTTATAGTTTATTAATTCTTAATTTAATGCGATATAAATGTTAGATTAATAAATGTCCTTAGAATATGATATGTAATTCTATATCTCTAAGTACGTGACTTAGAAATGATCTTATGAGAATAGTATCAATATTCCTAAAGGTCCCTAGTCGACTATTATTATTAAGGGACAATAATAATGTATTAAGACCGGTGTGTTTGTTGACTGATGATCACATCTCATTGATCATAGGTATAACGATACTAAAGTCAAAAACACAGACATATGTAAATGTACATGGTACTGGACAGACCCGATGTGAGATTCTACATGTCTGTTGTGTCATAAATAATTCTCACATTGATAATGATGTAATGGTCCTTAGACCTAAAGTCATTATATTTCTATACGAGATTTAATATACATTGATTCCATTAAAAGTTATCCTTGACCAGGTAATGATAAAAGTGGACATTGGGTATATTATGAATCGTATGAGAAATATGAATGATCTAGATGGGATTTAACCCACCTATTTTAGGAGTGATATTATTGGCCTCTTGTGTAAGCTAGACGATAAAATGCGTGGCCACGCTCAAATGTTAATTTGATATGATAGTATACTCATTGATCAAGGAAACTTGGATTAAACTATGATGAGGATGACACATTACATGCCTCTAATTTAATCTATAATATTTGGTTAAAAGGATTATATTACATTGTACATTATTCACGAAAGGTTTAATCGATCACCGATTCAATTATTATTACTTGGGTATCAGTGATGTATTACTAGATTCCGCTCATTGTTTTCGATTTTATATTAGATTTAAAATTCGTTGTCAACGTAATAATAACCTATAGGGTCATACACAAAGAATGTTTGAAGGATTATTTAATTTAAATTAAATTAAATTAGTTCGAATTATTTATAATATTAATTAAGTATGACTAAATTAATTAGATAAATAATGATATTCGAATTTACTAATATTAATTATGAAATTCAGTTGTTAAATAATTAAGTATGACTTAATTATTATACAAATAGGAATTTTGAATTAATAATAACTCATAATTAGTTAAGAGTTATAATTCGTTTTTCTACTCTCTATATAATATCTCTTGTGGCTGATTTTTTGGCGCAAGACTTTTACTAAAACCCTATGAATAGCTTTAGAATAATCAGGGGAGTCGATTTCATCATTTGTTTGTATCGTTTGATTGCTAAATGGGTATAACCGAGTTCCTGGTTTTGTAAATTTTATTATTTGATTTTTAGGGATTATTTACGTTATGTTAGTTGATTTTAATTATAGTAGCAGATTATGCATAATCAGAGGATCGTGTTGGTGTATAGAACTCGAAGTTTGATCTAGTTTTTGCAAATTCTGATCGAGTCGCTGGTTTTTGGTGTTAAACTCGCCGGAATCGAGTGGTTGTTGGTCGTTTGAGGTTTTGATTGTTTTTTTGAAGTTGTTGGGAGGGTGTTGAGCCAAAATCCTTTTGAAACCGTACTATTTTGGGTCGTCTAGGAATTGCCTGACTTTTCCATGGTTGAACCCCGGAAAAGTTACCGGATTCTGGGTTTTCCAGTACTCCGGTGGGTTATTCATGGCAACTCGAAATGTTCATGGTGACCAGGATTTTGACCCATTAATTAATCCGGTTTCAATCTAATTTTCCCCAACCCCTTTCTAGAAATCTTTTTTTACATATTTTATTTTAAAATAATTCAAAATTCATTATTTTAATTACTAAAATTCATTTTAATTCCAAATTCACTTTTGTTAATAATTTTAATAATTAACTGAATTATTTTAAATTCCAAAATTTTTATTTTCTTTTATTAATTTCAAAAATCCAGATTTGATTTAATTATTTATAATTTCTGTTAATTGATTATTTATAGGATTTAATTAATTGATTAATTCGTTTAATCAATTAATTTTATTTATAAATAGTTAAATAAAGTATTATTATTTATAATTAAGCCAAATAATTCCTAAAAATTATTTTGATCTTTTAAAAATTTTATTTAAGTATTTCAAAATTAATTAATATTATTATTAATTGATTTATTCTTATTTTATTCATAATAAATAGACCGTTCGTCCGATTAATACGAAACAAACACGTCCAAACTCAGAAAAATGTTCCACTTTCATTAAAAATACTTTTGAGACCCATATCCTTTTGTTTCAAATGGTCTCTTGTTTTGCAAGTCAGTTCTGAGTCGCACATTTATCAAAAAGTCGTATTTCGACTCGATTTCTATTTTAAAGTCTTATATTTTGACGAAACGAGTTCTGAGTGATATGAATTAGGGGATACGTGGATTATCTGATTACGTGCTATGTGGATTAAATGTGTATGTGAGTCAGAATTCTTGGGTTTGACTGTTATAATTATGTGTGGGCTATCATATGGGTAGACGATAGGGTTTTGACGCACAGTTTGTCGAGTAATTATCGTGCATACGATTAAAGTATTATGTTTTAATTATAGATACGAGTCGATCGAGACAATCAGGACTAGACAAAATGGATGAAGAGTATAGTTGAATAATATAAAAATATTGGGTTTGCAGCACTGCATGAACAACAGGTCAAAAGGTTAGTAGAATAAAGACAGTGATGTCTTGAGACAAAATGTTAGAATAGTCGTGTCACTGCGAGTGTGCTTAACTGCTAAAAATCAAAGGCAAGTTTTCTACGCTATTCTAATTCCAGAATAGTTCAATGTTTTTCATATCCTACTGCTTATGATTATGCGAGTATTGCCTTCCTATTCTCAATTCAGAATAGATAAATGTTTTACATTTCGCTGAGTTAAATATTTATCACGCAAGTACTCTCTGTTATTCTAAGTTCAGAGTAGTTAACTGTTTTTACTTATTTAAATACTGGATTTATAAATGTGTAATACCTTGAGAAAAATGATTTTTGTTGCGAGTATTCCTACCCAAGCGAATGGGGAAATAAAATTTATAAGGGTGTCGATTATTATTACCCCTTTCAATAAAAGATTTTTAAGATTGGATGAATGCGTAAGTGACCGGGATGGACGAACCAGCGGAGGGCCATGTATTATATGAAATACTTATAATACAACTTATGTCACAGGCAGATATATTGCCTTTTTTATTTTTGTACTCGTGTTTTAGGGCATGTTTCTACGAATCATGATCTAGTGTTATCACACGGGCTGATCAACATGTGTTATTACGTCCATCGGTGAAAGATTCCAATATAAATTAATATATTATTTTTGGTAATCATATAATAAATGATTTATCCACTGTTTCTGTTTGAATAAAATGTGAAATACAGTTTTGATTCAGTTTTGGAGTGATGATGATACTTAGATTGCTGTTAAATATCAAAGGTGGTATTAATATATATGATTGATGTCGACTTCAATATAGGATGTTGTGGGCATCAAAGCTAGTATTAATATCTAATTTGATATGACATCCAAATGAGTATTAATATCAAGAGTTTGATTTTGAATAAAGTTTATGATTCAGTTCAGATTCACTGTTCATAGTGGTATTTATGATATTTTTGTAAACACTATCGTATGAGTTTTATTCTCATCGAGATTCAAAGTATTGTTGAAGCACTTCGATCAAAAATATCAAAAGGATTTTGAATACAGATGAGGAATCAAGTCTGGGATTCCTTACCTAAATTTTATGATCCAACAATTATGATTTTAAATGTTCTGTTCTATTGTAGATGTCGGTTTTATATGATAAGACCATATACATGTTATGATGAACTTTCTGAGCATTTCTTTCGCTCATACTTGCATGTTTTTAGATCTAACCTTCCAGTGAGGATTAACTAGCGCTGTTTAGCTACGTAATTCAAGAAAAGCAAATGAAGAAGCTTTTGGGAAGGTGGTTGGTCCAGGGTTTGCGGAACTAGTGTAAGTTCTATTATGTAAAGCTTTTTGTATATATGTTATAGTTTTATTATTGTATATTTGGGCCTAGTATACTTCTTTTTGAAGTTATATTAGCGGGTTAAGTTTTAAGGTTTGGAATTATTGAAAAATGTTTTAAAATAAAGTGAAGAGAGAAGAATTTATTTATGGAAATTTGGATATCTTATTTCTAGAACTATAACCTGAAAAGATCTTGGTGTAGTATTGGGGTCGCAAATGCTATATTTCAACTTTTGGTATTTATTTATTAATTTAACAGGTTAATTTGGATTGAGGTTTCATCATGAAGACCAAATCCTCTAATCCCGAATTTTGGGGGCATTATAAGGTTGGTATCAGAGCTGAGGTTATAGTAAACTAGAAATGAGAGTGTGTAGGAGTGTATATAGTTATGTAAAGACGTTTGAGCTCATATCGAGTTCATGTTGGACTATTGGATATTGTACCAATGAGTAATGTGACGCCCTCCAAACCCGGGTCAAAAGTTTGGGGTCCACAACAGAAACACAATATATCAACCTGTATATGAAATATTAATTACAATGACCCTGCTCTATGTAACCATGGATCACAACAGGTTAAAGTATGAAAATAAGCCACAACCTTAACTTTTATTACAACGTACCAAATCCCAACTAATTTAACTTACAACTGATAATAAAATTATTCCTACAATCTTACTATCTCACTACCGCCATAAGCTCCTGCTAGCTCGATCCAACTCAATCTGGAATCCTAGCTCGTACATTGAACTGGGAAACCTCGCTATCAACGGTATCCTTCTTAACTGTAGAGTACATAAAAAAAATTCGCAAGAGTGAGCTAACTAGCTCAGAAAGTCACAATAACGATAACTGAGGTTAAATAATGAACAAGGGATATAATTCATATGAATCAAGTTTCTTTTTAACTAATCATTAGAATTTGATATTCATTTTAAGTTTTAAAACCAAGGTTAGGCTGCTGATCAGTCACGCACTAACCCCGAGCAAAGCACACAACACTGCTCTAATTACTGGATCCAAGGCACACATTGGCCTAACTTGACCATTGGTCTGACCATGAATCTGGTCCACATAAACAATATAATTCGATAACACAAGATCATAATCAATGATGATTAAATATTTGAATAAAACGTAAGGAAACTCATGGATATCACAAGGGTATATCAGGATATGTAAAAGAAACGGCTTTAAATCTGTAAAAGAATCAGATATTAGACAAATAGTGATTTTTCAAGGTATAATTCTTTGATGTTTTAAAGAACGGTTAAAGTATAAAAGTTTCTGTTGTTTTCAAACAATTTTGTTTCAGTGTCTGGTGTTTGGTAGTTATACATTTGGGGAGTAGTATCATATTTGTGTGATTTGGTATCTAAGGATCAACAAAGGATGGTTTACAAAGAATAAGGCTTACGGCTCAAGATTAAGAAAATCAGGGTTCAAGGTTAAATAGTTTAAAACACTTGCAATATAAAAATGAGTTATTTTGAATAATAGCGACATGTTTTGAAACAGTTCAACAACATTGGTAATATATCTTGAAGAAAAGTTCAGAAATACTTGCCTTACAGGACTTTATAACTATTACTGATCAACTCTGAGCCGACTCTATCGCTCAGGCTTTAACGTTCAACCACTAGATCCCATTGGATTCGACTTCGACACTCAGGTTTTTCTGTTGAAACTCTACTGAGCTCGTCGACTGACCACTAGGTTATCTTTAGTCCATCGTCCACTTTCAGGTTCCCGACTATAACCTATAGGGTTGAAATACCCTACGTTAGATCTCTAGGTATGCGTGACATATCCTCGATACCAAATTTACTCAACGATATTCAAACCGGACTCGTAATTATGTATATCATAATAACACACGCAACAAGTAGGGTTCACAATCTCAAAAATCGGTTCGGTGTTCATTTTCTAAAAATACGTATACTCGTCATTTTACGAGATTAGGGTTATTGAGTTTTGGACCGAACATTCAACATAACATACAATCAGGTTTTGTATAAAGCATATGTATATGTATTTACTTATACTCGCTCGACGTCCCAATAATCCTCGGATACACTCCCGTATTTCCGTAGTTCGATTTCCTAGAAATCGGACAGCGTTCCCTTTATTTATCGGACTACCCGTCGAAACATTATCGACGTCAATAACACAAATCACAATCCAATTTTCATAATTCCACAACCATTCCCATACGAAACTAATTACATGACTCATTTCATCTATTCTATAAAAATTAGGACTCAGAATAAATTCATCACCGTCCACCGTCGGCTCGTCGCCGACGGCGGTAAAATTTGCGGGTACCCGATTCATTCGGGCTTCCAACGCTAAATTCTACCGATTAAAATTCTGAATAATTACTTCATAATTCAAATAATCATCACAATATTCATTTGAATTTTCCAAAATAATTCGAATAAGTAATATGATAATAATCGAATTAATTTTAATCAAAATACCACAATAAAAAAGAATCAGGAATCACATGACCATCACCACACGCGCACACGCGCATAAAACAGCACAACACATAATCGGAAACAGGAGGGACACGGCCGGAAAATAACAAAATCTAGGCGGCACAGCTAGATAAAAAGAGCAACGGGGAATACAGGGGACAACTACACACAAATCAACACTCACAAACACGCACTGCACAATCACACATAATCAAGCAACCCCGTCACCGTCACCTCACCGGAGAGCCGGTGGCAACAGTAGGCCGGAGAAGAAGGTGGCAATCCGCTTACCAGAGCACAACGAAATGCTGAACAGGTATAAAAAGGGAAGAAAGCAGAGGAAAATACGGGAGAGAGAGATTTATGAGAGATTAGTGAGAGAGATGAAAGAACAGGAGGGAGAGAGGACTGTGTTTGTACCTAATTAACTTAATTTTTGGTTAACAGATAATGTCACACAGCAACTCAAGTGTGAGCAACTGCCACGTATCACCATAAGGAAAGAAAATGCCTACACGTGTCCTGTTATCTCGGTTTCTCCAGAAATTCGCGAATAATCGAACCAAGTTGCGGGTAAAATAAACCCGAAAAATTATCAAAATAGTTCTAAGATATCACAAATAATTCAAAATTATTAAAAATAATTTCTCTATAATTGTTAAAGTATTCTTGGAACTCAACTCACATCCGTATTTCACGACTAACGAACCGAGCTGCACCGAAAACAACTTCATAAAATTATGAGAATAGTTTTAAAATATTACAAATATCCCGAAGTTTATAAATACATAAATTTTGAAATTTTAAGATAATTTCTGAAACACAATTTATACCCGCTTTTATCAATGAAACGAAACAACGAGCGCGTGAAATTAATCCTGAAAATTTCCAAAATAATTTTAAAATTCTCAGAATATTCCAAACTTAAATAAATATGAGTTTCATAATTTATGAAGAATTTTAGAATTAAATATGGATTTTACAAATAAAAGGAATCAGAAAATCAT
Organism: Apium graveolens; assembly: GCF_009905375.1. Classification (NCBI taxonomy): domain Eukaryota; kingdom Viridiplantae; phylum Streptophyta; class Magnoliopsida; order Apiales; family Apiaceae; genus Apium; species Apium graveolens. Next base: position 187,599,587 of record NC_133652.1, on the reverse strand, counting down.
TTAAAGATAAATAATTAATAAAATATTGATTTCTCAATTTTATAAAATCCTAAAAATAATTATTGTAATTATAAAATCATAAAAACAATTTTAGAGATATTTCAAGTATTTACGCAAATAAATTTGCACCAAATTCACTTTTAAAAATGACCACAATCCAATACGACTCCATAATTAATCACACGCACAACCCGGTATATTATAAATCACACATCAATAATCAAACAACACTTAGCGGTCAAAACTAATACACATATTTTATTTATTTAATAATTTCCATAATTACATAATTTAAATAATTCAAAAATACACAAGTCGTTATATCCTTCCCCCCTAAAAAGATTCTGTCCTCAGAATCTGGTCTAACTAAATAAGTGAGGATATTTGTCAAGCATATCTGACTCTAGTTTCCAAGTAGACTCTTCTACTCGAGGATTTTCAACGTACTTACTATGGATATTCATTCATTTCCAATGACTCGCCTTTAACGATCAAGAGTTTGGATTGATCACTCTACGCAAAACAAACTTGGACAAGAGCCCCATTGGCTCCTGATCAATCACTTAATTTAAATCAGATACTTATCGTTTTTAACTTTAACAGGCCAAACACACTATATATACACACTATTGCGACAGTAACATCAACTCATGAACAACTTTATCTATATTTATTAATACCTCAAATGGTTCACTAAATTTAGGACTCAACTTGCCCTTTCTACTCAAACTTATCCAATCTCTTTCAAGACGACACTTTTACTAAAATTATTGGTCCTATTTCTATATTCATACTCTCCCTCGATATAATTCCGCTTCTTTCTTTGTCTACTTTGAGTTGCTTTAGTCAATATCGTTACACCCTTGGTGTGCTAAATTAACTTAAAATTTGACAACTTTCTTTCTCCCACTTTATCTCGGTAAAAATGGGGACCTACACTCACTTTCAAATAAGGCTTGGTAAAGTGGCATTCTAAAGCTGATATCGATGGTAAATGATCATCCCAATTTTTCTTGAAATTCAATCTCTCAACATATCTTATATTTCCTGAATCGCTTCCTTACTTTAACTTTTTGCTTAAGGATGGTAGGCGGCGCTCGTTTTCAACTTGGTTTCCAAATATTTAAACATTTCTTACTCTTTTCCATCAGTTAAGGCTGAAAAGTAATCTCATATATTCACTTATTATTACCTTTAGGTATTTGAACTTTATATTCCACTCTTTCTGATTCGTTTATTAACTCCTCGATGGGCTTGATTACATCCAATCCTTTCTGTCGGCATAAGGCATCTATTACCATACGGCTTTGCTTAGGTAGTTGTTAATGGATTAATTCAGAATCTTTTGTTAACCTTAGTCAAAATTTCATTTTTGAAACTCAACGAATAGTTGCTTTCCTTCTGATCTTTGGAGAAAAATCCTTGGGCACTCCACGCAGACTTTCTTATTCCTTGAGTAGCTGAGGATGTTATCAATAAATATAGTTTTCTTATCTAAGTACTCCTTATACACCATGATCCTTAATTCCTTATAATCATCTGATACACTTGTTATTTCACATAATATCATCCGAGCTTGCAATGCCCTTAACTCTCTTTAATCATAATCTCTGATATGTTCTCAGGTCGGATCTTAAGTTAATCCTCGAGGTATAATGTATTGCTTGAATTAGGTCTCGTAAGTAGTCAATTCTTTATAGGGTCTCACTTCTTCTTATTCGTTGTTTTATTGAACTCCCGCTAATCAGTACATAATCTCATAATTTTATTCCTTTTCTTCATGAACATCACTAGTACCCTTCACGATTCACCTCTTGTAAAACCACTCCCTGGGTCTGCCTTATCCACTAGGCCTCTAATACTTCGCCTTGATTCTTTGACATGTCCCACACTTCCCAATCTATTTTGAAATTCGCTTCTTATACCTGGTTATCACTATTTTTCTTTAAATTCCCATATATCTTGGCATCTCTTCAATAGATTAAATACTTTATATTGTGAATTCCCCATGGGATCTCATTTCTTAATCCTTCTACTTATAGCATCCAAGTGCTGGAAGAAAACCTGGGGATATCATGATCGTTCTCCTGGGCACATAAATTTCCTTTTTCTAACTACTAACATCGTGATCCATTATCTTCCCTTGACATCTCCTTATCTTTTCTTAGCAATTTTGATTGAAAGATCATACTACACATCCTTGTTTCCTTGGGATTATATGTCTCACTTCCAAATCCAACTTCTAAAATTCCATAAATAATTCTTCTGGTATAATTTCTACGTTCATTCTCTCCTTTTTGCTTATCGTCTGCCTCTATATTTGCTTTTCCTCGTTAGCTTTGTCCAAGATATCGCAACTTTTAAGAAATCTTGCACAAATTTCTGATAGTAACTGGTCCATGATAAAACTTCTTACTTTTGTTGGTGTTTCTGGTCTCTTTTTATTCATAGCAACTTTTAATTTCTGCTAAATCTCTTTTGATCTTCTCCATATTGACTATTTATGCTAAAAACTGTATTTTATACAACTTCTTTCTTCTCCAACTTCCCAGTTATCATTAAATGCTTTGCATGGTCCTCCGTTGACTTTAAGTAACACAATTACAACTCATCCAGATATTCATTAATGATTATGTCCATCAAGTTTAAATATTATTGGGATCTTGGTTAAATCAAATGACATCACTAGAACTTTGTAGCAGCAGTAGTTGGTTTTGAAAATTATCCTTGATATGTCCATAGGTTCAATCTCCATTTGGTAACGCCCAAATCTTATATCAATTTTAGAAAATACTTTGCTTCTTCTGTTTGATTAAACAAATCATTGGGTCAAGGTAACAGATACTTGCTCTTGATAGTAAACTTATTGAGCTTTCGCTAGTCGACGCATAATCTCATACTTCCATCTTTCTTATTAATAATTAATACTGGTGCACCTTAGGGGATACACTGGGTCTAATCGCTTCTTCTTCTAACATCTCTTGCATCTGCTTTGCTAACTTTCTCATTTTAACTGGTGTTATTTTATGTAAGGCCTTGGTCACTGGCTTTGTCTCAGGTGCTAAGTCAATTGCGAACCTCATTTTCCTATCTGGAGGAAATGTGGATAACCCTTCTGGAAACATATCTTGAAACTCCTTAATTGCTATAAAATCTTCAAATTTTGTTTGCTTCTAACTTTATTTATCTCATAATCGCCATAATGCGCACATCTTGATCACCATAATCACCGCTAACAAATTCTTAACACTCTTTTTTTCCTTTATGCCTCATCATATTCTTATTTAACGTCTTCAGGACTATCTCTTCATCATGACGGTTCATCTGGGCATCATGCTTCCATAGTTAGTCCATTCCTTAGAATAATGTTAAGTCCTTTTATCTCAAATGATAACAATTTTTCACAACTTTTTTCTAGAAATCTCAATTCCATCATTGGTGTTCACTTATGTAACAATTACACGTTCTTGACTTGCTAGTCCTATAATCTTAATCTTATCAATTCAACAGGGTAATTCATTTCATCAACAAAATCTTGAGAGATAAACAATTAAGTTTCTCTCACATCTTTTTAATACATTAACGCATAAGGTATTCACCATATTTATCCATGTTATCACGTCCGTATTCTGAATAACATATTTCACAGGAAAATCGCATATTCTTGTTCTCGAAGACGTATTCCTTATTGGAGTAGATTCCTTTGGTCCTTAGTGCATCCCTGACTGGGTTAGTGATTTGCAATTCTCGCCATATGCCCTTGTTTGCTTCCCATGCGTGAGAGGTAGATGGAAATTTGCCCGCTTGCTATATAATACGTTGATTTTTGATTGAAAAACTCTTGCAAAGAATGAGAGTACAATGAAACAACTAAGAGGATTCACAATTCAACAAAAAATAGAGTTGAAAAGAAAGAAGAAGTAAGAATTTGAATATGGATGAGACAACCACATTGGTACTTAAGATGGCCAGTCTTTCATACCATATGGCATACAACACATGATTAGGTGGCGTCCCACCCGACTCTTCGTCAGTCTGACAAAGTGTCTCACCATAACACTGTTTGTCCCAATCAGAAAGCAAAAATTGAAAGAAACAATTAAATTTGAAAGGAATGCAATATCTTTCTTTTTGATATCATCATAAGGAGTTTATTAAGAAAAGAAGTTCATACATTTTTAGGAATTAAATAGGAATATATGTTTTAATATTGAGGACGAGAATGATGCCATTGGTCACCATCCACATTCCACTTGCGTTCATCTTTCGAGCTTGTTCGATCATATCCCAATTGTGTCATATAATAACTTTAGAGGGTACGCTAAAATACCTTCGCACATTAAACATTATGATAGATTCTTACTTGTTAAGTCTTGCGTCTTTAACATCGCACCTACCCGTATAATACTTTAACAATTTAATCATAATGGCGTTCCTTCCAGATAACTTTGAGTTTCCTTTTTTTTAATTTAGAATAACTACGAACCATTCAACATAACGATCTTTTGTTAATAATAATCTTCTTTTAGAGAGATTTGGAAATCTTCCCAATCTTCTTCGATCACGCCCAGGCTCTTTTTAAATTAATGAATTCTTTAAACTTAAATGGTCTCTGCAACTGGATGAACAATTACTCCATACACGGATTCTGTTATTGACCTTGTCAAACAATATTTACACCTTACGGTTAGGAATAATCAGCTTCTTCATAATCACGGGTTACTTGGTTCTTTGAATTAACAATACTAAGTCCGAAGTAAGTATCCTTCCAGGCAATCCGGGTTTTTAACAAACGAGAAACTGAAGTAGTAACTTGACAATCAAGGTTTAAAACTTATTTTATTCAAAAGGCTTTTAGAAATTTTGTAAGGAATTTTTTTTTCGAAAACTTGTTAAAAATTTTGAAAATCACAAATCTGGTTGTCCTTACTAGATGAGTTGGTTGTTGTCCTTCCGACCTAAAACAAGGTACCAAATTAAAGAAACAATCACGTAAAAGTCCATTCACTTCAATTTACCTTTTCTCCTTTATCGCATCCGTTTGCCTTCCTTAATCGACGAAAACTTCAATCGTCGTTGCATATTATCTTATTCGTAGCTTCACATCAAGGCTTCCATACTGGTAATACTCCCGTTATCAACTTTGCAATCATTAAGCAGAACAAACTATCCAATAGTCAACAAGTCTATTTCATAGAACCAAAATTTGTTCATATCACATCACATCACTACTTTACATATCGCATTTATCATAGCACCATCATTAATTCTATAAATATTCCAGATTTATACTTTCCTCTCTAACTTTTCAAAATTCATCTAATCCATCCCACAACTAATTACGGGTGGCCTAGTCTCTAATGGCTTCTTTTAATCTGGTAGAAGCTATCCTCCGGAACACTTGAATCTTCTTTCTAAACTTCTTTTCACGTTTATTAATATCTCATGCATTAATCATTTGTTGTAGCTATCGAATCCATCTTCGTAAATACTGTTGCTCCATAAAATAGGTTTTAAACTGAGGGCATAGAATAAGATGTAGGGTAAACTGAAGAGATACACTCACAGCCGAATGTCCAGTAAAATAAGAATAAACAGATGGAGGTTCTTGAATAGGTAATCTCGTATCAAGAGGTGGAAAATTAGCGTAGAATAGCATGAAGAAGTACAATCGTTATAACAGAAGGTAGTACCATTAATGCTGGTGGAGGAACAAGGTGCAAATCAAATCTGGGAGAAGATGATGATCCTCGAATGGAAAGCTCCAAACAATTAGATGATGCATGGAAATCAGTATCTACCATTTCTGTTGTCCAGAAATCACGTCGCAAGCTAAGAATCCTGAATCGCAACACGAATCGTGCCGGAGACCTACTATATAGTCGCACTCATCCTCACGACGTCTTATCTTTCTATTTCCTATTCCTAATCCTAACCCTCTACCCAATCCCGACATTCTAGGCTTGTTTCAGTGACTTATAACCTGTATCTCTGATACCAACATGTGGCACCCTCCAAACCCGGGTCAGAAGTTTGGGGTTCACAACACAAACACAATATATCAACCTGTATATGAAATATTAATTGCAATGACCCTGCTCTATGTAACCATGGATCGCAACAGGTTAAAGTATGAAAACAAGCAACAACCTTAACTTTTATTACAACGTACCAAATCCCAACTAGTTTAACTTACAACTGATAATAAAATAATTCTTACAATCTTACTATCTCACTACCGCCATAAGCTCCTGCTAGCTCGATCCAACTCAATCTGGAATCCTAGCTCGTACATTGAACTGGGAAACCTCACTATCAACGGTATCCTTCTTAACTGTAGAGTACATAAAAAAAAATTCGCAAGAGTAAGCTAACTAGCTCAGCAAGTCACAATAACGATAACTGAGGTTAAACAATGATCAAGGGATGTAATTCATATGAATCAAGTTTCTTTTTAACTAATCATTAGAATTGGATATTCATTTTAAGTTTTAAAACCAAGGTTAGCTGCTGATCAGTCACACACTAACCCCGAGCAAAGCACACAGCACTCCTCTAATTACTGGATCCAAGGCACACATTTGCCTAACTTGACCATTGGTCTGACCACGAATCTGGTCCTCATATATAAAAACTATCCAATACTAAAGCAGTTCAATATGATAAACAATATAATTTGATAACACAAGATCATAATCAATGATGATTAAATATTTGAATAAAACGTAAGGAAACTCATGGATATCACAAAGGTATATCAGGATATGTAAAAGAAACGTCTTTCAATCTGTAAAAGAATCAGGTACTAGACAAATAGTGATTTTTCAAGGTATAATTCTTTGATGTTTTAAAGAACGGTTAGAGTATAAAAGTTTCTGTTGTTTTCAAACAATTTTGTTTCAGTGTCTGGTGTTTGGTAGTTATACATTTGGGGAGTAGTATCATATTTGTATAATTTGGTATCTGAGGATCAACAAAGGATGGTTTACAAAGAATAAGGCTTACGGCTCAAGATTAAGAAAATCAGGGTTCAAGGTTAAATAGTTTAAAACACTTGCAATATAAAATATGAGTTATTTTGAATAATAGCGACATGTTATGAAACAGTTCAACAACATTGGTAATATATCTTGAAGAAAAGTTCAGAAATATTTGCCTTACAGGACTTTATAACTATTACTGATCAACTCTGAGCCAACTCTATCGCTCAGGCTTTAACGTTCAACCACTAGATCCCATTGCATTCAACTTCGACACTCAGGTTTTTCTGTTGAAACTCTACTGAGCTCGTCGACTGATCACTAGGTTATCTTTAGTCCATCGTCCACTTTCAGGTTCCTGACTATAACCTACAGGGTAGAAATACCCTACGTTAGATATCTAGGTATGCTTGACATATCCTAGATACCAATTTTACCCAACGATATTCAAACCAGACTCGTAATTGTGTATATTATGTTAACACATGCAACAAGTAGGGATCACAATCTCGAAAATCGGTTCGGTTTTGGTTTTCAAAAAATACATATACTCGTCATTTTACGAGATTAGGGTTACTGAGTTTTGGACCGAACATTCAACGCAACATACAATCAGGTTTTGTATAAAGCATACGTATATGTATTTACTTATACTCGCTCGACATCCCGATAATCCTCGGATACGCTCCCGTATTTTCGTAGTTCGATTTCCCGGGAAATCGGACAGCGTTCCCTTTATTTATCGGATTACCCGTCGAAACATCATCGACGTCAATAACACAAATCACAATCCAATTTTCATAATTCCACAACCATTCCCTTACGAAACTAATTACACGACTCATTTTATTTATTCTATAAAAATTAGGACTCAGAATAAATTCATCATCGTCCACCGTCGGCTCGCCGGGGCTCATCGCCGACGGCGGTAAAATTTGCGGGTACCCGATTCATTCGGGCTTCCAACGCTAAATTTTACCGATTAAAATTCCGAATAATTACTTCATAGTTCAAATAATCATCACAATATTCATTCGAATTTTCCAAAATAATTCGACTAAGTAATATGATAATAATCGAATTAATTTTAATCAAAATACCACAATAAAAAAGAATCAGGAATCACAGGACCATCACCACACGCGCACACGCGCATAAAACAGCAAGCACATAATCGGAAACAGGAGGGACACAGCCAGAAAATAATAAAATCCAGGCGGCACAGCTAGATAAAAAGAGCAACAGGGAATACAGGGGACAACCACACACACATCAACACTCACAAACACGCACTGCACAATCACACATAATCAAGCAACCCCGTCACCGTCACCTCACCGGAGAGCCGGTGGTAACAGTAGGCCAGAGAAGAAGGCGGCAACCCGCTTACCAGAGCACAACAAAATGCTGAACAGGTATAGAACGGGAAGAAAGCAGAGGAAGATACGGGAGAGAGAGATTTATGAGAGATTAGTGAGAGAGATGAAAGAACAGGAGGGAGAGAGGACTGTGTTTGTACCTAATTAACTTAATTTTTGGTTAACAGATAATGTCACACAGCAACTCAAGTGTGAGCAACTGCCACGTATCACCATAAGGAAATAAAATGCCTACACGTGTCCTCTTATCTCGGTTTCTCCAAAAATTCGTGAATAATCGAACCAAGTTGCGGGTATAATAAACCCGAAAAATTATCAAAATAGTTCTAAAATATCACAAATAATTCAAAGTTATTAAAAATAATTTCTTTATAATTTTTAAAGTATTCTTGGAACGCAACTCACATCCGTATTTCACAACTAACGAACCGAGCTGCACCTATAACAACTTCATAAAATTACGAGAATACTTTTAAAATATTACAAATATCCCGAAGTTTATAAAGACATAAATTTTGAAATTTTAAGATAATTTCTGAAACACAATTTATACCAGCTTTTATCAATGAAACGAAACAATGAGCGCGTGAAATTAATCCCGAAAATTTCCAAAATAATTTTAAAATTCTCGGAATATTCCAAACTTAAATAAATATGAGTTTCATATTTTTTGAATAATTTTAGAATTAAATATGGATTTTACAAATAAAATGAATCAGAAAATCAATTAAAGATAAATAATTAATAAATTATTGATTTCTCAATTTTATAAAATCCTAAAAATAATTATTATAATTATAAAATCATAAAAACAATTTTAGAGACATTCCAAGTATTTACGCAAAGAAATTTGCACCAAATTCACTTTTAAAAATGACCACAATCCAATACGACTCCATAATTAATCACACGAACAACCCGGTATATTATAAATCACACATCAATAATCAAACAACACTTAGCGGTCAAAACCAATACACATATTTTATTAAATTAATAATTTCCATAATTACATAATTTAAATAATTCAAAAATACACAAGTCGTTATAAGTAAGCTAAGATAGGCGCATTCGTTTGAGATGGTTGTGTTGAGCTGGACAAAACTCCTGGCAGTTGCAAACTTTTATTGTGAAATCTTCCGAGGCTACTACAATTCGACGACGATGAAGATTATCGATATCCTTAGAACATGAAGAAGTGTCTCGAAGCGGATGACGAGTCAACAGAAGAGTTCAAATAGAAGATAAGTATTAAGACTTTGGCAATACCTTCTCTTTTTATAATTTCTTTTGACATCTCTAAAAAAGATGTATTTATTAGAGGATATAATCCCTAACACCTGTTTCCAATCAAGTAATGTGCCAGAGGCTGTCATGAAGCCTATTTGCAGGTCTTGGTTGTAATATCCGAGAATTATCGTATAATTATTTCTATTAATAAATAATTATTATGTGATTATTGTGTGAATTTTTGGTTAATTATTTGATGATTGACATTGATGTTGAGTGTTTATACATGATAAAAATTATGATATTTTAATTTTTAATTATCCAGAATAAAATATAGATAGTTTTAGTAATTTTCTGGTAATTTTTGGATTATTCTATGATTTTATAAGGATTTATAGAATTAATGATGATGATTTTTACGTATTTATAAAATTACTTTTTAGAATCAGAAATCGTCCCACTTCAACCGTTTTTCCGTGTTTATAATTCTGAACATTTTCCATGTTTTGACTTTTTCGATCCGGGGTACGGTTTGATCTGCACAAGCCCCAACGTTAAATTCCCGATATGCTAATCATTTTATAAATCGATAAAACCTTTATTCTCGAAAGGCGAGGTTTTATCACCTTATTTTGGTATAAGGTGTTTTATAAGAGGCTCTATTTTGATATTTATCCAAATCTGGTATTAAAATCATATCGTCTTTATAGTTACTTAGCGGCTAAGTAACCTATTTTCAGATCCGATATGTATATATAATTATCGAATTATTAAATAAATAAAATATTTGATGAGTCTGTTAGCTGTGTGTTACCTTATTGTTAATTTTGGGTAATTGTTGGATACGAACCTTAATTATATAATTAATTATTGAACTGTATGGCATTATTTTGTTTTTAAAATGATTTAATCAAATATTTATTCTTATAAATGCTAAAATCATCTCTAAAATTATTTTGGTTGCTTTATAATTTTATTTATTATTTAAGGAGTTTATAAAATTTAGAAATAAACATTTTATTGATTATGTATCTTTAAATGATTGTCTGATTTCATTTAATTATAAAATATGTTTTTAATTCCAGAATGTTTCAAAAATCATGAAAACTATATTCTATTAACCTTTAAATATTTTGAGAATTTTAAAATTATTTCGAAAATTTTCTGACTTTTAATCAATCGCACTTTTGTTCGTTAAATTGTAAAATACGGACACATGACATGTTTTGGAAAATGTTTTAAAAATTTTAGAAATTTTTATTTTATAAACTTTAAATTATTCCAGGAAATTTGAGATTTAATTGGAATTTATTTGGATTTATTCATCCGCAAACCGTATCGTTTAAATTACGAGTGCAGTTTTAAATTTGGATAAGAAACGTAACAAATCAGATATATACGAATATGTTTACCATTTTTACAGCCTTTTATCTTTCCCTTTCAAGCTCAATCGCTCAGGTCTCTCTCTTCTCTCTTCGGTTTCGTCTCTCCCCTCTCCAAATCTCTCTATGTATCTCTCATTTATCACCCACCTTCCTTGTTTCTTCCTTTTCCCTTTCGCTTCCCTGTTCATTTCCCTATGTTCTCGGGTTTTCTTCCCGTCGCCGCCTCTCCATTTTCGGCGAGAGAGTGGTGGCGCGTGGGGCACGATTCAGGTGTGTGTGTGTGTGTGTAAAATCGCGTGCGTGTGTTTGAGTTTTGTGGGTGTGTTGCTGTATGTTTTTCCGGCCAAGCCCCCCCTTTCCCCCTGTTTCAGCGCGTGTATACGCGTGGTAGTGATGGGTCTGTTTTGATTTATCTGTTGCCTTATTCGGGTATTTTGACTGAATTTTTTATTCATTTATTTTGCAAGAAAATACATGACTGATATTCATGAATAAAAATAAATTATTTCATGCAGAAAGATTATAATAATTAATTGGTGTAATTCGTGTCGGATGTCCGTTACAAACGGAAACCCGCGAATTTTACCGCCATCGGCGATGAGCCTCGGTAAGCCGACGGTAGACGATAATGATTAATTCTGAGTCCTAAATTATAAATATATAAAATTAGTTATAAAATAAATTTCAAAACAAAAACGAATAATAATAATTAATAAAGCGAATTTGTATCGATGAATGGGATTTATGAATTGATTTGTGAATTGCTTGATGTTGCGTTTATTGTTATGATAGACGTCAATTTTATTTCGACGGGTAGACCGATAAACAAAGGAGACGCTGCCCGATTTTTATGAAATTAATTCCGAAAATACGGGAACGTAACCCGCAGTTATTGGAGACGTCGAACGAAAGTATATAATTATATTATATGAATCTAGTTACGTACTAAGACAATATATTATATAATCACCCTACTATTTTCAAAACAACAAGTATACGTACTTTCCGAAAACAAACATCGAACTTAGTTTCGAAGATGTGAACCATAATTGCTATGTGTATTTCAGTAATATATATAAATATGAGTTGGGTTATTAAATCGTATGGGTAGAAGTGATAGTGGTAATATGTTAAGCGAGATGATTATCTGAATTAGGGTATTTCAACCCTGTAGGTCCTAATCGGAAGACCGAGGGATGACGTTGAACTAAGAATAGCCTAGTGGTCAATCGTCAGACTCGATGAGATTCCAATCGAGGGACATGAAGGAGAGAATCCATATCCAGAATAGGCTAGTGGTTTGATGACAAAGCGGAACATTTAAGTCGAACCAAAGTCAACCAGTAATGGTGATTAAAGCGTATAAAGGCAAGTATTCCTTACTTTTCTCGTAAAATACTGCAAATATCTCTTCATTCCAATTCTAAGTTGAGAATAGTTAACTGTTTTATATTTCGCTGCAATTACTCTTAGTATGCATGTTCCTTTCATTATTATTCCTATGTTATCGATTGCTCTCTTGAGCAAATATCCATTCTTTCGGGTTATTTGCGAACCCTGATGTGGGATGTTTTGAAATTAAAATGATTTGACATCAAAATACTCTACGGGCTAGATGGTTATTGTGAGGACCAGTGAAGAGCTGGATCCTATGAGACGGGATGGACCGGACCCTTGGGCGATAGTGCCTAGGTACCTGAATGGATCTATACGGTTGGGTATAGATCTACACTATATCCTGACTGATCAGCAGGATATAAATGTGAACTAGTGTCCAGTCTAATTTGTTGTTGATCGCCTTTACCGACATTCTTTCTCGAATGGTTTATGATTCCAAAACCGGACAAAACCCTGATTTAGGAGATGATTCTGGGAATCGTGTATCACTTTTGGATTTATAATTGAAGGCTGGTAACAGCCAACATTTATTCGCTCAACTCCCTCAAATAAATAGAACTGTTTAAAATTGTTTAAAGATTTTGTCCGGAAATTTTCCTTTGATATTAATGCTTGAAACTCAAATTATATACTTGCTGGGCATTTTTGGCTCATTCTTTCTTTGTAAATTCTTATTTCTTTCAGAAGTAGATAAAGTTAAAAGTGAATAGCTTTTGTTAGACAGCAGAAGTTAGAGAGATCTCCCCTGCGAGAAGACGAAGATGTTAGAAAAATAAGACAAGGACATTAGCGTAAAGGTATTTAAACTTTTATTATAGTTGTTGTGAATTGTAGAAGGTTAGATTCTTGTTTCATACCATAACCTGTAAATGATCCGAATTTCAGGGGTTATTTATTTATTACTTTATTTTACGTAAAGATTGTTTAGTGAAACCAAATCTTGACCCCGGATTTGGGCTGTTACAAGTTGGCATCAGAGCCGGAGGTTATGGGTCACTGAAATAAGAATAGGTGAGGGTAAGATAGGAGTGATAGGCCATATAAGATAGGAAAGAGCTAGGCATGCTCATGTTAAGTTGAGTTGAGTGCGAATTAGGGTTAGCAGATCCGATATGGGATTAGTAAGATAGGATTGTTAAGAAAAATGTAAGGCAAATATAGCAACACTATAGATATATTGAGTTTTCAGATCCTATAGTAATGAGGAGTTGACAGCTCAACGGAGACTGGGTATGTTACACTACTTTTCATGTGGTTTTGAAGAAGATGGGATTGATTCTTGTGAGGACTTGTGTAAGGGAAGCTAGGTGAGTATTAGTATGATTTAACTTAGAATTAGGTAGTAGGACGAGCTCCACGCCGGAGGCAACGAGTTGATGGAAGCTGATGAAGAGCCAAAGTTGCAAGCTGCAAAGGCACCACCTTTGCGAGAAGATTCTTATCACATACCGGGCGTTGCGCGAGGAATGATATCTACCTTACTAGGTATAGGTAAGACTAGCAAGAAGGTGCGACCCTATCTACAGACGGAACATCGAATTACATTAGTGGTTCTAAGTACAATATCAAGGATGGCGATGAGAATATGAGAATGTCAAAGACAGTACCGGATGTCAGCATTGAGGTGGAATTGTGGATAGAATGATACACAACGGTAAATGAAATTTCTTCGATTAGTAAATATGAACAGAATTCAAGGAAAAATAAAAGACATACCAAAGTGGAGAGATCCTTATATGGGCATTCTTTTAATTAGATATCTCATTAGCGGATTATAAGAATAGCAAGTAACTTATATAGTAATGACGACCAAATATTTGATTTTCAAAATTTTAAAATGAGATTTCGAAAAAGATTTTCTTAATCAACTTTTAGAAGATCTTTGCATGAGTTTTATAATTTGGTTGTCGAATTACTACTTAAGTTCTTGTTATTATAGACAGAAAATGACCTAAAAGGATAATGGATCTCAACGTTGTTAGTTCGAAGGACCAAGTAGACCAACTAGCAGGGAGAAAGGTTAGAGTTTTCCCTGAAAGGCGAAGGTAAATTCTGTATAATAATATCAAATAATTGAATCAACATGTTAAAATATTATTTACCCAATTCATGAAATTATTAAAATTTAACAAGATTCGTGATTTGAGCGGTTAGAGGATGATTGAAGGAAATAGAAGACTCTTCCAGAGGATTGGCGAAGAATAATAATATCATGATCGTCGAAGTTGAGGCGTTGCGTGATCAATGGCTATTTTACGCGGCGTAGATGAAGTTGGAAGTAATAATTATGAATTTCGTAAAGATACAGTTATGATCGAATCATAAAGATATTTAATATGAAGGCATTTCTAAACGGCATTCTGAAGTGATGATGTGACTTGAACTGTAAATCTCTCATTCGAATGATTCCTGAAGGCATACGTAAGTAAAGCATGGACAGTGACCAACGGTGACCCACAATGTCATTCTTTTATAAATATGTTAGCATATATTCTTCTTGATTCTTGAATACGTATGAGCTTCTTCTAATGATAAATCATATGAGGTGAAAACGAAAGGAAATTTATCGTACTCCTTCCAAATTATTTTCTTCTTAAAATATTGTTTCTTGACTGAGACAAACAGTGTTGTGATGTGACGCTTTGTCGAAATGATGAAGAGTCCGGTGGGATGCCACCTAATCATGTGATGTATACCATATAGTATGAAAGACTGGCCATCTTGAGTACAAATATGGTTGTCTCCTTTACATCTAAATCTTCATTCATTCTTCTTCTTTCAATTTATTGACTTACAGATTCTCCCAACTGTTTGTTGCATTATCCGGTTCTTTTTAATCAAAATCATATTCACAAACTCTCCTCTTGTGTAGAGTCTGTTCTTTGACGATTACAAAAGAAATGGAATAGTCTCATGTAACACGTATAATTACATGTCGAGTATAGGTATGATTGCAAGCCGATAAATGGTGGACATCTGCAAGTAGCGAAGAATGGATATTTTGTAAATATGTTATGTACTTGATGATTTCATTAACAAAACACCTTAGTAGATTTTACTTAGTGAAAAATGTAGCACTCGACGGATAAGGAATATAGTCTCGACGGATGACTCCATATAGTCCCGACCGATGATACTTAATTATCCATCGAGTGAGTAGCTTGTGTAATAATGAGTCTGTAGCACATTTATGTATACACCTTGTTTAGATTCTATAGTAGCACTCAAGTCATGTTGACTTTAATTAGATATGCAGAATATGTTGATTAATTATATATAGATGATATCTTGTAATTCTGTATAAATTAAATGAAGTCAAGTGCTAGATAGCTACCCGACGGATAAACAACAATGCCACTCGACTGATGATTAACAAGGCAACCTGACGGATGATCATGTACCCGACGGATAATCAATTCAAAATCAGTTGACAGTGACAACACAGTTACATGCGTCGAGTGTATGCAAAAGGAATGTGGAAGCCTATTCAACTGGGTTTTAGAGAACAAAGAAGCATTTCCATTTCCATGCTATTTTGAAGATATTCAAAGATGCTGGAATAGAGTAATGAAGCAGCATAGTATTAGACTTGATAGGTTTTGTTTTATTATCTTGTATTATTACTTTGTAATCTTGGTGATATATAAACCAAGAAGTAGCAAATAGAACAACAAGAACAATAAGCAAGAAAATTCTCAGAGAAACATTTGTAAGCTGTATTCTTAGCATTTCTCTGTAAACTTAGTTGTTCACATTTGTAAGCAGCTGTGAGCAAATCTTGCTACACAGAGTTCTCTTGATATAATATATATCTCTGGTGGATGCATTCAAATCCACCAAAAAGTTTTTAAGGACTTGTGTTTTTAATTACTTGTGTTTTGATTTTAGTAACTTCTTATTCTGCACTTTGCAAATCAAACACTTATATATTATTAAGATAAAACATTTTATAATTTGTGAAAATGGTTCAAGAATTCCATTCAACCCCCTTCTATAATTCTTGTTGCATTGTTAGGGACTAACAATTGGTATCATAGCAAGCTCTTGATAAACAGAGAGTTTAAAGATCACAACAAAATAGCAAGATGAACAAGAAGGATGTCGGAGTCAAGATTCCTTTTCTGGATAAAGATAATTACCATCATTGGAAGTTAATAATGCATCTCCATTTACTTTCTCAAGATGAGGCCTATGTAGATTGCATAGAGAGAGGCCCTCATGTACCAATGGGAGCTGCAACTGGAAATGAGCCATCAGTCCCCAAGCCAAGGCATGAATGGTCTGATCCGCATATTGAACAAGTCAGGAACGATAAAAAGGCCATGAATATCCTATTCAATGGAGTTGATGGTGACATGTTTGACAACATCATCAATTGCAAAACTGCCAAGGAATTTTAGGATACTATACAAATTATATGTGATGACACTGAGCAAGTAAGGGAAAATAAGATGCAGCTACTCATTCAGCAATATGAGCATTTTTATAGTGAAGAAAGTGAGTCTCTCACTGACATCTTTAGTAGGTTTCAAAAACTACTAAATGCTCTGAAGTTGCATGGAAGGGTCTATCAGACAAAAGACTCCAATTTTAAGTTCCTTAGATCTCTTCCAAAGGAATGGAAACCTATGACAGTCTCATTGAAAAACTCTCAAGATTACAAGGAGTTTACTTTGGAGAGACTGTATGGCATCCTGAAAACCTATGAGCTTCAAATAGAGCAAGATGAGAGGATGGAGAGAGGAAAGAAGAAAGGAGGATCCATTGCACTAGTTGCTGAGTTAGAGAAAGAGAAGGAGATGAAGATGGAAGCTGTTGAATCAACTTCAAAGGTCTATGAAAACAAGGGCAAGGGGCTGGTAGCAGAAAATGAAGATTCTTTGAGCCAAGATGACATGGAAGATATTGATGAACATCTAGCATTTCTTTCCAGAAGATTTGCCAAGCTAAAGTTCAAGAAGAACCTTGGAGCAGCCAAGCCAAATAGAAACATGGTGGATAAATCTAAATTCAAATGTTTCAAATGTTTCAAATATGGCTTGGCAGGGCATTTTGCCAGTGAGTGTAGAAAGTCAGATTCCAAAAAAAAGAAGTTTGAGCCTGTGGATTATAAACAGAAATACTTTGAGTTGCTCAAATAAAAGGAAAGGGCTTTCATTACACAAGAAAATGACTGGGCAGCAGATGTTCTGGATGAGGATAAGGATGTCAGCTATGTCAATCTAGCCCTAATGGCCAAGTCTGATGAAATAGAGACAAGTTCTTCAAGTAATCAGGTAATCACCACTAACCTTGCACATTTATCTAAAGCTGAGTGTAATGATGCAATAAATGACATGTCTATAGAATTATATCATTTGTGTGTTACATTTAAGTCTCTTACTAAGGAAAATACTAAAATCAAAGAAAACAATGTGTTTTTAAGTGAGAGGAATAATGTTCTAGAGTCTCAGTTCATTGAATTTGAAAAATTAAGAATTGAGTGTAAAATTGCTAAGGATGAATTAACTGAGTCCTTGAAGAAAGAAGAGATCTTGAAGAAGTAGCTTGAACGAGAATAGAAGGTGATTAAGGCATGGAAAACATCTAGAGATGTTCATGCTCAAATCACCAAAGTTCAAGGTATTGAGTCCTTTTGTGATGCAGCCTGGAAGAAGAATAAGGAGAAGCTGGAATCCAGTATGGTTGAAGGATTGCGAACAGATGTAGACTCGACGGATGATGAGGGTCATCCGTCGGATAACAAAAACGGTTCTCCGTCGAGTGATATAAATCCTCATCCGTCGACTGTGAGCAAACCTATGAGTAAAGCCAAACTTGACAAGTTAAATGAGAAATATGGATCAGTTTCCAAGAATTTTGTTCCAGGAGAATCTAGTCAAGTGAAGAAGAAAAAGGCTAATGTTGGTCATATGACTGTCAAGCAATTGAGTGACAGACTGGAAAAGATTGAGGTTAAAATAGAGGCTAAAAAGAAAAATAATAGAAATGGTAAAGTAGGAATTAACAAGCATAACAACTACGCACCTGATAAATATGCTCCTAGAAAAATCTGTGTCAAGTATGGTAGTGTAAATCATTTGTCTGTTAATTGCAAAACTGCCATGCCAACTTCCAAATCTGTGCTACCTCATTTTCCCAACATAAATGCCATGCCTTCTATGCCTATGAATGCTATGTCTACACAGAATATGAATGCATAGTTTGCTAATATGCCATTTGCACCTAATCCTTATTATGCTGCATTTAGTATGCCACAAATGCCATTTAGCATGCCTTACGAGAATAACATGTTTACTAATATCATGCCATTTCCTGTTAATCAAAATGTGCATGATAACTCTGTTGTAATGAATGGTTTCAAAGGTTCAACTCAATTGACTAAGGATGAATCTGATTTCCCAAGTCAAATGAGATAAAGCCTAAGAAACAGAAAAAGAAAGCTAACAAGGCAGGACCCAAGGAAACTTGGGTACCGATATCAACTTGATTTGATTTTAATGTGTGCAGGGAAATAAAAAGAATCTATGGTACTTGGATAGTGGTTGTTCAAGATACATGACTGGTGATTCTACCCTGCTCACAGAGTTCAAGGAGAGAGCTGGCCCAAGTATTACTTTTGGAGATGACAACAAGGGTTATACTGTGGGATATGGCTTGATTTCAAAAGACAATGTCATCATTGAGGAGGTTGCCTTAGTGGATGGTCTCAAGCACAATTTTTTGAGTATCAGCCAGCCTTGTGATAAAGGCAATTCAATAACCTTCAACTCAGAAGCCTGTGTTGTGACAAATAAGAGAAGAAACAAAGTGGTTCTCACTGGTGTGAGAAAAGAAAATGTGTACCTAGATGACTTCAATTCATCAAATGCAGAATCTGTTACTTGTCTTCTCAGCAAAGCAAGTCAGGATGAAAGTTGGTTATGGAACAAGAAGCTATCCCATCTAAGCTTCAAGACCATGAATTAACTTGTAAAGAAAGAACTGGTTAGAGGTATTCCTAAAGTGGAGTTTTCAAAGGATGGATTGTGTGATGCCTGCCAAAAAGGAAAGCAGATCAAAGCATCATTCAGAAAGAAGCTTGATTCAACAATTGAAGAACCTTTGCAACTACTACACATGGATTTGTTTGGACCAGTCAATGTGTTGTCCATCTCAAGGAAAAGATTTTGCCTAGTAATTGTAGATGATTTCTCAAAGTTTTCTTGGATATATTTCCTAAAGTCTAAAGATGAGGCTAGTGAAATCATCATCAATCACATAAGGCAAGTCAATAATCATCCTGATTTCAAAGTTAGAAGAATCAGGAGTGACAATGGAACTGAGTTCAAGAATTCTGTCATGAGAGCATTTTATGAAGAAAATGGGATTTTGCATGAGTTTTCAGCAGCAAGAACTCCATAATAAAATGGAGTAGTAGAAAGGAAGAACATATCACTTATTGAAGCTACAAGGATAATGCATGAAGAATCTAAATTACCAACATATTTCTGGGTTGGAGCTGTAAATACTGCATGCTACACTCAGAATATTTCTCTGGTTAATCAAGCAAAATGCATGACTCCTTATCAATTGTTCAAGAACAAGAAGCCAACTCTAAATTTTCTTCATGTCTTTGGCTGCAAATGCTATATCTTGAGAAATCAAACTGATCAAAATGGGAAGTTTGATGCTAAAGCAGATGGAGGAATTTTTGTTGGATATGTTATTGGTAAAGCATATAGAGTCTACAATCTAAGAACCAACATTGTTGTGGAATCAATACATGTTGTGTTTGATGATAAAAAGATTGAAGGACTGCAAGATGGAGATTACCATGAGAGCCTTAAGTTTGACAATGTAGAGATGGTTAGTGATGAAAGTGATGATGAAAGTGATCAAGAAACAGTATCAAAGGATAATACAGAAAACTCCACTACCAATGAAGCATAAAATTCAACATATGTCGAGTTGCAAAATGCTTCATCCATCGGGAGACAATCTGCTTTATCCGTCGGGAGACAACCAGCTTCATCCGTCGGTACTCAAAACTCACCATCCGTCGGGTCATCAAAAGAAGATGGAAGTCAGGATAGATCACATTCAGAAAGTTCCCCTTTCTCAAATCAAAGATCCATTAAGTCAGGGGGAGTTTCTAACAATCAAAATTCAATCACACATCAAGACAATAATGAGGCCTCTTCATCTAGAGCCAATCTACCTCAACAAAGGAAATGGACAAAGGATCACCCCTTTGAGCTCATCATTGGTGATGTATCTTCTAGAGTTCAAACAAGGAGAGCAACTCAAGAAGAATGTCTATACAGCAGCTTTCTTTCTAAGGAAGAACCAAAGAAGGTAGAAGAAGCTTTGTTGGATCCTGATTGGATTTTAGCTATGCAGGAGGAGCTAAACCAATTTAAGAGGAATAAAGTATGAAAGATGGTGCCCAAGCCTAAAGGAAAGAATCCAATAGACACCAAATGGGTATTCAGAAACAAGATGGATGAAAATGACATAGTAGTCAGGAACAAATCTAGATTGGTTGATAAGGGCTATTGTCAAGACTTGAAACATTTGCTCCTGTTGCAAGACTTGAAGCCATCAGAATCTTCTTAGCCTATGCAGCCCATGCCAATTTCAAAGTCTATCAAATGGATGTCAAAAGTGCCTTTCTGAACAGAGATTTGGAGGAGGAAGTCTATGTTAGTCAGCCTCCTAGTTTTGAAGATCCAAATTTTCCAGAATATGTTTACTATCTTTTGAAAGCACTTATGGACTGAAGCAAGCACCTAGAGCCCGATATGACACTTTGTCAAAGTTTCTTTTAGAGAATTACTTCACTAGAGGTACTGTAGACAAAACTCTTTTCTTTAGAAATGTTAATGGCTCTAGTATACTTGTTCAAATTTATGTAGATTACATTTTTTTGGCTCTATAGATGAAAAAATTTGCAAAAAGTTTGCCAAATTGATGCAAAGTAAGTATGAAATGAGTATGATGGGAGAACTAACTTACTTTCTTGGTCTGCAAGTTAAGCAAGTTAGTGATGGAATATTCATTAGTCAAACTAAATACATTTATGATCTTTTAAAGAAGTTTTATCTAATGGATTGCACATCTGCAAAAACTCCCATGGCCACTACAACTAAGCTTGAATTAAACACTACTGAAAAGTCTGTAGATATTTCAAGTTATAGGGGCATGGTTGGCTCACTTCTGTACTTAACAGCTAGTAGACCAGATATAATGTTTGCTACATATTTGTGTGCTAGATTTCAGGCTGATCCTAGAGAATCTCACTTAGTAGCTATTAAGAGAATTTTCAGATATCTCAAGGGAACACCAAAACTTGGCATTTGGTACCCTAGAGATTCTGGTTTTGATCTAACTAGTTATTCAGATGCAGATTATGCAGGTTGTAGAATTGATAGAAAAAGTACAACAGGAACCTGTCAATTTCTAGGAAACAAGCTTGTGTCCTGGTTCAGTAAAAGCAAAATTCAGTTTCTACTTCTACAGCTAAAGCTGAATATATTGCTGCTGGCAGTTGTTGTGCACAGATTTTGTGGATGAAAAACCAATTGCTAGACTATGGTCTACAAGTGGAAAGAATTCCCATTTTCTTTGATAACACAAGTGCAATTGCCATCACTGAAAATCCAGTACAACATTCAAGAACAAAGCACATAGACATCAAGTACCACTTTATAAGGGAACATGTAATGAATGGTACTGTGGAACTACATTTTGTTCCAAGTGAAAAGCAGCTTGCAGATATATTTACCAAGCCACTGGATGAATCCACCTTTTCAAGGTTGGTAAGTGAGTTAGGTATGCTAAATTTCTCTTGAATCCTTATAGATTGTTTGCAAGTTGTAATGCAGCCAGAAATTTAATTAATTTTTCAGTCATAGATGAAATTTTGGCTAAGTCAAAATTTACATCTCGACGGATGCTCACTATCCATCAAGTTTGATCATCCGTCGGTATACATTTTATTAATAAAATCAATTATCTTTCTGGAATATTTTATGACTCGACGGATAACTGATTTATCCTCATCCGTCGAATTGTCTGAATCTTAGCCGTTAATTCCCTGAACTTTATCCATCGAGTATACTTACAGTTTGTAAGTAACACGACGGATAATTGAAGGAATTTTTACAGTTTATTTTTTAAACGGCTATTTTGGGCAAGTCTTATTGGTTACTTTATTTTACTTTATTATTTTTGACAGTTATTTTTGAGATAGTATAAAAGCAAAATTCACTTTCATACTTTTCTTTTATCATTCTCAAATCATCTGCTCTAAATTCTCTCTTTCTCAAAAGCACTTATCATCTCTATCTCTGCAATTTCCACTCTCTAACAATGGCACCATTCGTCAAGATCATGTCACAAACTGGATTCATCTATGAGAAGAACAACTTCACGGCTCTAGTAAACAAGGGGATTCAACAGTCTGGTGACTACCATAAAATGATGGATTTTGTGAAGAACTGTAAACTCAACTACGCCATGCTAGAATCACCCACCCTCTTCTGTGAGGTTGTTGAAGAAAAGTGGTCAACTGCTGTGTACAACTCAACTGATAAGAACATCACACTCACTATTAAAGGTAAGGAATTCTTTATTAATAGTGATGTTGTTAAAGCATATTTCAAGATTCCTGATAATACTATAACTTCACCACACACAGACACTGACATTATTAACATGCTTAACTCCATGAACTATGCACTCTCTACTTCTAAGTTAAGTGAAATTAGGAGGTTGGGTCTTAGGAAGGAATGGAGTTATCTATGTGATGTAGTTACTAAGGTATACTCTGGTAAAATCAGTAATTTTGATTCTGTCAATATCTCCATACTTAACATGCTTTACATGCTAGTCACTGATAAGTACTTTAACTTTACTGATCTTATTTTGTTTGAGTTGGGGTTTAAGTTAGGTGAGCTAAATAAGAGGGGTAAAAATGTTTACTATGCTAGATTTTTCATGATGTTAGCTAACCACCTCTCTGAGGGAATTGTGCTTGAGAACCCAACCAACAAATTGGATTGTTGGGTTCAAGAAAGAAGAATTATTACAGATTTAAACATGGCAAACCATCACAGAGAGGTGCCACTCTTCTATTTCCCTGTAATGGAAGCACCTCAGGTAAGTGAGGTAATGTCATCTGTCTCTACTCTTCCAACCTCTCAAATTTCTTTGCATTCTAGTGTAGCCATGGCAACTGTGTCAATAACCCAACAGTTTCCTACCCAAGCTACCAAACCATCAAAAATTTCTAAATCCAAGTCAAAGAAAGCCCCCTCTGGTATCTCTCAAAAGATTCCAGTTACAAAATCCACCAAACCTAAAGAGGGGAGTGTGAAGGTGGGTAAGGTAGGTGAGGGACAGGGTGAACATCAAAGAAGCCCTAAGGATAAGGTTGGAGAGGTGAGTGTTTCCCAGCCTAGCCACACTGCAGTTTCCCAACAGACTGCAGTGCTTAACAAGGAAATAAGCTCATTGCTAGTTGCATCCTCCCAAAAGGATGTGACTTTTGAACAAAGCTCTCAGCCAAGAGCATAGGCCAAAAGGGTAAGGGACACAAGCTCACCCTAAACCTATACTAGAAAGAAGAAACCAAAAACCCTTGGGGATGCACAGGGTTCACACACTGTGCAAACTGGTGCTAAACACACAGTCACTGCACCTTCTCAAAGTCAGTTTGATGTGGCTCCAATAAATGTGGAATCACAGCCAAAATCTTTATTTATAGAAGCACCTCAAACACCAAATTCTCCCACAAACTCTCTGTATGTGGATATGATCAACACATCAATTCCTGATTACCCTTCTTTAACTTTGTTGGGGAAGCCAAAATCTAATGCAAGTGAGCATCGTCTTTTGGATGATTTGTTGGCTCACTTGCCAATTCTTTCAGGAACTGTTGAGACATCAGTGCCAAAATTTTCATCAATATGCACAGAGTCCACAATAGTTTCCACTCCTAACTCATTTATTCCTACTCTCTCGATGGATATTATTCATCCGTCGAGTAGTGATTGTATCCCGATAGATAAGCTTAACAGCAGTTATCCGTCGGATAGTCAAACTGCTAACCCGACGGATATCCCTTATCCGACGGATATCCCTTATCCTTCGAGTGTCTCTGCACAACTTCAAATTTCATCAATTATTTCAAGTGCAGAAGACTTAGTTGTTTTACAATCACTCCTAGGATTGAGGGAAGAGAGTGTCATGAGTGAGAGTCTGGGTTGCTCCCAGGAAAAAGGAGAGGAAAAGAGTGAAAATATGCAATCCAGTTCTTCAGGATTGGCAAAAGAGAGTGTGAGGAGTCCCGCCTTAGATGATGAAGGTGAGGGTGTGAGGGTGGGGAGCCAAGGTGGGACCTTGATGCAACAAAAGAGAGATAATGAGAGAAATGCAGGTACAGGAGATATAAGGATGGATGTCATTGCAAGTGAGTTAATGAATGTCCAGGATGCAGACAGGGAGGGACTATCTCAACAACCTCAAGTTGTTATAGATTCTACCTCCCTTGATGCTGAGACATTTACTAACCCTGTTCCAGCATATCAACTTCTAGCTGAACAGGGCAATGACAATGCAGAAAGGATGCTCAACTTGGTGCATACCACACAGTCAATGCTAAGAGCTAAGGATGCCATCACAGCTTTTCCCTCTATAGCTGGTGATGTTGATTATGAGACTGGTGGTTCAGAAGAATTCTTTGGAGGTGAAGGTGGAGATAGTGAAGAAGAGCCATTGGACATAGGGGGAGAAGTAGGCTCCAGTTCAAGATCAGGCATGCCATCTTGGGCATTTTCAAAGCACTGCGATGAACACTACTTCAAGACAACCCTGATCCAACTCACCAATCAGACAAATTCTGCTCTTCAAACCACCACAAATGCCAACACCAAAAAGCTCCTTCAAGCACATCTTGCTTCTCTGAAACTACAACAAATCCAAGGTTTTCAACATGCTCGAGATGTCAACACTATCAAAGGTGATATTGATGAGATGAAAAAGGCCATTTCTAACAAGATGGACTCTAAACTTCCAGAAGCTACAATGCTTGACATCAAGAGACAGCTCAGGAAAAATTCTGATCTTGCCACAAAGATAGATGCCTTGGATACAAGAATGACAGAAATGGAAGCATCTGTTACAGCAATTCATCTACATCAAGCTCAACAAACAGACTTACTTCAGAAACTGGTGGCTGCACAGACCTCCTCTACTCAACTTGCTGATAACAAAAAGGGGGAGAAAGAGAATTCTAGGAGTGAGGGGGAGCAAAAAGTGCTGAACATTGAAGTTAGCAAAGTAATTGTTCCTTCAATTACTAGCCAAAGATAGCATTGATCCGATAAATGAAGAAGCAGCCAATTTAAGAGTAGCTGAAAAGGACCAGTTAAAGCCAATCAACTGGGAGAAAATTGATGAGGATATTCAGAAGAAGTTTGGGCTAGCAAAGAAGCCAGAAAAGTCAACCATTCATCACTCTCAAGTCAGGCAAATCTCTGTAAATGGAATGAGCTTGAACTATCTAGAAAGAGGACAACCATCCTGTATCAAGTCTCCAAAGGCTGAAGTACTTTTGAAGCCAATGGTGAACTATCCAAAATCATCACTAAAGAACCCTTTTGATACAGTGTATGAGACACCAAAGCCTGATGAGAAGAAACTATTATCAAGATACATTGCCTTTTACAAGGATCCAACTAATTTAGCTTTGAAAAGAAGAATTGCTAAAGTTTTCAGGAATGGTAAATAAATGTGTGTGGTGGTTGGACATCCTCAATTTGATGAAGCAAAGAGAGAAGAAAAGGCAAGATTAAAGCAAGAAAAGAAGCAAGCTGCTCTAGATGCTAAAAAGGCTAAATAAAAGAAAAAGCAAGCTGCTATCTTGGCCAAGCTACAAGGGGTGAAACCAACACAACAAATTCCTGCTCAGCCATCTGAAATCACTGAATCTCAAGATCCAAAGAAGTAAGTTGAACAACAGAAGAAATCTCAAAGATACAAGGAATTGGCCAAAAGAACCAAAAGGAAATTGAACTTTGTTGGTAAGGAATTGGAGGATCAGTTTCCCAAGCAATCCACTCCAACTACAACTCAACCATCAAAACCCTCAGTGGTATTTGAAGACATTAAGGTGGTGGATCCTTACAGGAACATTCATGGTGAACCTATTGTGCCTAAGGATGAACCAATAGACTGGGAAAGTCTACCAATTCCTGACTTCAATTTTCCAATCCTTAACAAGTCAAAGAGAACAAAATCAAGAGCAGTCAAGAAAGTGAAGCTGTCACCTCTCAAATCCAAATCTCTAACCAAAGCTCAATCCAAAATCAACAAGGGAGATTACTTGTACTTATGTGACATCAAGTAATTCTCTGACCTAAACCTCTATCTAGATGAACTGGAAGAAGTTAGAGGGATTGA
Organism: Apium graveolens; assembly: GCF_009905375.1. NCBI lineage: Eukaryota > Viridiplantae > Streptophyta > Magnoliopsida > Apiales > Apiaceae > Apium > Apium graveolens. The sequence goes on along the minus strand of NC_133652.1, from coordinate 187,572,770 downwards.
TGCCTACAGGAATCTACCTGAACGGTTAGTTTTCAAGTACAAGGGAGGAAAGGAGATTCAATGGCCACTTCACAGGATCCTTCAAGAAAGCCAATCTGTGTTGATAAAAGTTTATTCATCTTTCAAGAAGAACTTTGTTTCAATGTAACTATAAGAAGACTGGTTCTAAAGAAGATTGAAGAACTGAGGAGTGTTAGAGCTAAAGATGCACTCCCAAAGACTTTAACTATTCCTTACACAGGAAGTAGAGTGCATCTAAGGCCCTACTGGCTGATGGAGTTCATGGATGACAAAGGATTTAGAAGATTTTTCAGATTAAAAGACCAATTGAGCATCTCTAGCAATGAGATTCTTTTGCAGATGCAAGAAAAGCTAAATCTCTCAGAATCTGATGAACTGGAATTCCACAGACAGCTCCAAAATCAGATAGAAGAAAACAACAGAAAGCTTGGAAAGAGATCCAGACCTTCTAGGAATTAGATTAATCTGCTCAGGCTAGAGGAGCACCTTGAAAATGACTGTGAGCTAATCTTTGTGCATTTTGTTATTTGAAGCACTTTACAGTTTTATCTACTTACTTTTAAAGTTATATTTTTAGGATGTTTTGTTATCATCAAGTTTCTCTTAATTTATGGCTACAATTCCAGTAGACAAAAATTGGGGGAGATTGTTGTGAATATGTTGTGTACTTGATGATTTCATTAACAAAACACCTTAGTAGATTTTACTTAGTAAAAAATGTAGCACTCGACAGATAAGGAATATAGTCCTGACGGATGACTCAATATAGTCCCGACGGATGATAATTAATTATCCATCGAGTGAGTAGCTTGTGTAATAATGAGTCTGTAGCACATTTCTGCATACACCTTGTTTAGATTCTATAGTAGCACTCAAGTCATGTTGAATTTAATTAGATATGCAGAATAGGTTGATTAAATGTATATAGATGATGTCTTGTAATTCTGCATAAATGAAATGAAGTCAAGTTCCAGATAGCTACCCGATGGATAAACAACAATGCCACTCGACAGATGATCAACAAGGCAACCCGACGGATGATCATGTACCCAACGGATAATCAATTCAAACATCAGTTGACAGTGACAACACAGTCACATGCGTCGAGTGTATGCAAAAGGAATGTGGAAGCCTATTTAACTGGGTTTTAGAGAACAAAGAATAATTTCCATTTCCATGCTATTTTGAAGATATTCAAAGATGTTGGAATAGAGTAATGAAGCAGCATAGTATTAGACTTGATAGGTTTTTTCTTATTATCTTGTCTTATTACTTTGTAATCTTGGTGATATATAAACCAAGAAGTAGCAAATAGAACAACAGGAACACTAAGCAAGAAAATTCTCAGAGAAATATTTGTAAGCTGTATTCTTAGCATTTCTCTGTAAACTTAGTTGTTCACATTTATAAGCAGCTGTGAGTAAATCTTTCTATATAGAGTTCTCTTGATATAATATATATCTTTGATGGATACATTCAAATCCACCAAAAAGTTTTTAAGGACTTGTGTTTTTAATTACTTGTGTTTTGATTTTACTAACTTCTTATTCCGCACTTTGCAAATCAAAAACTTTTTTATTATTAAGATAGAACATTTTATAATTTGTGAAAAAGGTTCAAGAATTCCATTCAACCCCCTTTCTGTAATTCTTGTTGCATTGTTAGGGACTCCCTTCGGCTTTATAGTAGCAAGATCTGGGCAATTTGCCATTATTCCGCTCATTCCTATGAAGATAGGGATCGATAACGTGGTCGTGGCAAAGACATCAAGTCAGACAGTTATTCTTGTTATGTGAATCTCTCCAGTACAGTAGGTTGTAGTAATGATGCGCTTTAAATCAGGAGAATTTGATGTTGCGCTTTAAGAAATGAGAATTTGACGTGAGATAAATGGTTAGCGAACTGTAACAAAGAAATTAATTATAAAATAAGGAAGTAAGGTTGTATACATCAGACAAACCGAATGAGTGTCAGGACGACAATTAAAGATCAGGGGAATTATGAACAATGCCTCAGACAGGCGATTAATACGTGAAGCATCCCTTCATCGCAGGAAGATATTTATCGTGAAGATTCAAGATAGAAGAAATCTTAATTGCAACCAAATTTCGAATGTGTTTGTGAAGTTCTCTAATTTGGGTAAATAAGTTATGGTGAATTTGATACCCATAACCGGACCAATGACGAGAGTTCGATACGGGAACATAAGTGGAGATGAAGCAATGGTGACTCACTATGAAACCTTTTAAGAAATAATGATCTGGCAATTGAGTTTCCACCAGACTGTGACGATAATAATAAAAACCATGCATAGATAATAAAAGATTAACATATTATTTAATAAAATTAAGTGTGTATCGTCAATAATAGAGGATTGATGTGATAGTTAAAGAATGCGGCATAATTCTTAAAAGTAACTATACATAATTAGTAATAGCAAGAAATAAGTTAAAAGAATCGCGAAATTAGGTTTTAAGGAACAACAAGATAAATTTTAAAGTTCACTAATAACATTTTGTAATATTCTAAAAGAACTGATAAAAGTATGGTTATATTAATCATTGTTGGTTTAAGACCTTAGTCCCATTTCAAAAAGATATATGTTATGCCAGTTAATTATACATATGCTGGCCAGAATGATATAGCTTGAATTATGGTGAATGGATGAATTTGGTTGATGGAAGTGGATGGATATGATTGTGGATGATTTGGTTGATTGATGGTGTTGGCATGAGTCCGACTGGTAGTCGATGGTATAGGGGATGAGCTGCCCAAATTTTCAGAAATTACCCTACTGTTAAGGATAAAGAAGTATATTTTAATTCTCATTGATACTCCGAGTGATTGCGATCTCGGTTCTCGAAAAAGATTGTCATGACCAAACCGACTTTATATAATTGATTTTTGATTCCAGTTAGCTAGTCAACACTTAGTTTAATTGATCAGTTAAAAGAGTTAATTGATTAACTTTACCAACTAATGGTTAGTTAAATCAAGGTCAATTCCAAATAGATTAAGTCAAACTCTGACATAATTTTCAGTTTCGAAATCAAAGCAATTAGGAATTTGGAGGAAGTGATGGCATTAGCAGAAATCAAAAGTTTAGTAGAATTAGCGTGATGTTACTGCATACATGTGCGAGGTTTTATCTAGATGAATGGGCCTTTGCGATAAACAAGAAGAGCATTTTCAAGAACTGAAGGTGTAAGAAAAAACAAAGAGATTTTATAATCTGCAATAACGTTCCAGGAAGGACTTGAATGCATGCCCATGTCGAATAGTGATTGAATGGAAGTTTCTGTAAAATAATGGGAAACTCGAAAATCCAAGTATCCGATGTAAGACAGAGACTGACGAAGTCCGTAGTTGAATTCAGGAAAAAGAGATGTTAATCAATTGGGAAAAGCCAAATATGCGATCAATGGTGATTTATGCGACATTAAGAAAATAGCTACCGATGAATTTTGATAACTCTGCTAGTGAGAATTTAAACATTATAAATAAAGCCTTCATTCCAGTGTTAGCTTCAAAATGGCTTATCTAATAATGAACATATTAATATTATCAAGAAAATGAAATTCCTTATGTTTAAAAGAAATAATGAATAATGAGAATGGAGAAATAAATAAGAAAAGAAGTGGAATCAAAAGAATGATAAAGAAATTTTATAAAAAAGATCCATGATATAAGCAAGTTATGAACATCAGATATGCCAGAACTGATAGGAGAATGAAGTAAAACACCGACAGTTGAAGATAGGAATTTCATTCGAAGGAGGCGTGTAAACAGGGAAGATTAAACGAAGGTATTAGTGGCGCACTGTTAGAGAAGAACGGTATAATGAATCTCATATCGGAATTCTTTAGAATTAAAGTGAAGTCACGAAGGTTCGAACAAATGATTTACCAAGGTTACCTCGGGGAATGAAGTAAGAATTTCTCATCGGTTATTGCACAGAATTGAGCTGGTGTCAAAAGCCATGTATCGTATGACCCAGTAGGGATGAAGTAATGAATTAAGGAAACTTCAGGAGTATGGGATGAAGGAATAATAAAATAAGAAGTGTTTCGCGCTATGCACAAAAGTGGTCATGGAAAAAGAAGAATGGAGGTATGAGGTTATGCACTAGTTATCAGAAGTTGTAGGTATGAGGATTGAATGAACATAGCATATAAGAAGTATTTGAATAGTGTAATTGTATTTATTGATAACATCATATCCCATTCAAGGACTAAGGAAGAATAAGTTGAATTCCTAAAGATATTTCGGTGGAGGGTTGAAAAGTGGCAACTGCGTTCTAAGCTTCAAAGGTATCAATTCTGGTCATAATTGATTATAAGTAACAGAGGTATAGTTAATTACCAACCAGAAAAGGTCCATTTAGGGATAGATGTCTTGAATAGAAAGGAAATAGTGAATACCATTAGGATTACTGGGAAATGGGTAAAGGAATTGGGAAAGTTAGAAATTGAAGATCAGGTTTTGGTTTAGTTTCTAGTTATGTTAATACTTAATTTGTTGCTAAATATCAAAGGTGGTATTAATATAGATGATTGATGTTGACTTCAATATGGAGTGTTGTGAGCATCAAAGTTCGTATTGATATCTAATTTGATATGAAAACAAAATGAGTATTAGTACCAGGAGTTCGGTTTTAAATAAATTTAAGATTCAGCCCATTCCAAATTAATACATTTTCTTTCAGATAGTAAAAGATTCTCACTCGATGAATATACTTGATAGTGATTGAAAAGAAATTGAGGTATACTACAAAGTGGTGAGTTAAATGCAATTGCTGAGATTTTCCTTTAATTTTTAATTTTTGAAATAAATTTAGAACGTTTTGAAGCATAAGATGCCAGGAGCTCAGTACATCGGGCGCAGATGGATGAAAAGTACAGGAGACCGATCAAAGATTCTCGAATACAATTGAAAATGATCATAGGTCAGGCTAATCGAATAGAAATAGACATGGAAAGTAAAGTAAAACAGTCAGTAAATATAGGGAGTATTCATGATCATGAATTATTAGAATTAGAAAGAAAAGAAGATTAGTATAAATTGGGTTAATCCTTTGAGACAAGCAGATAGATAGAACGATTGCCAATGAGTTGGCCTTGTTGTCACAGGTATAACGAGTTCATAAGACGCTTATATATATATATAGATGGAAAGAGTAATTTAGCTCCATATGTATAAAATGAAGGTCTGAGTCAAGTTGCATGGACAACTGATAGATTTGATATCGATAGAAACCCGTTGAGTAGTAGTTAAAATGACGAGTTTTGAGAAATTTTAAGTAAGATACTCGAAAAATATCATAGTCTGTTCCTTAGCATGATTCTGAGGACATAATCTTTTTAAGTGGGGAAGGATGTAATATCCGGGAATTATCGTATAATTATTTATATTAATAAATAATTATTATGTGATTATTGTGTGAATTTTTGGTGAATTATTTGATGATTGACATTGATGTTGGGTGTTTATACATGATAAAAATTATGATATTTTAATTTTTAATTATCCACAATAAAATAGATAGTTTTGGTATTTTTCTGGTAATTTTTGGATTATGCTATGATTTTATAAGGATTTATAGAATTAATAATGATTATTTTTACGTAATTATAAAATTACTTTTTAGAATCAGAAATCATCCCACTTCAACCGTTTTTGCGTTTTTACAACCCAAAACTCTTCTAAAAACTCCTTTCTAACCTAATCTGATAATTCTGAAACTTTGCATGTTTTGACTTTTTCGATCCGGGGTACGGTTTGATATGTACGAGCCCCAGCGTGAAATTTCCAATACGCTAATCATTTTATAGATCAATAAAACCTGTATTCTCGAAAGGCGAGGTTTTATCACCTTATTTTTTATAAGGTGTTTTATAAGAGACTCTATTTTGATATTTATCCAAATCTGTTATTAAAATCGTATCGTCTTTATAGTTACTTAGCGACTAAGTAACCTATTTTCGGATCGGATAAGTAAATGTAATTATCGAATTATTAAATAAATAAAATATGTGATGAGTCTGTTAGCTGTGTGTTACCTTATTATTAATTTTGGATAATTGTTGGATACAAATCTTAATTTTGTAATTAATTATTGAACTTTATGGCATTATTTTGTTTTTAAAATGATTTTATCGAATATTTATTCTTATAAATGCTAAAATCATCTCTAAAATTATTTTGGTTGCTTTATAATTTTATTTATTATTTTAGGAGTTTATAAAATTTAGAAATCAATATTTTATTGATTATGTATCTTTAAATGATTTTCTGATTTCATTTAATTGTAAAATCAGTTTTTAATTCCAGAATGTTTCAAAAATCATGAAAATTTTATTCTATTAACCTTTACATATTTTGAGAATTTTATAATTATTTCAAAAATTTTATGACTTTTAGTCAATCGCACTTTTGTTCGTTAAATTGTAAAATACGGACACATGACACGTTTTAGAAAATATTTTAAAAAGATTCAAAATTTTTATTTTATAAACTTTAAATTATTCCAGGGAATTTGAGATTTAATTAGAATTTATTTTGATTTATTCATCCGCAAACCGTATCGTTTAAATTACCAGTGCAGTGTTAAATTTGGATAAGAAACGTAATAAATTAGATATATACACATATATTTGCCATTTTTACATCCTTTTTATCTTTCCCTGTCAAGCTCAATCGCTCAGGTCTCTCTCCTCTCTTCGGTTTCGTCTCTCCCCTCTCCAAATCTCTCTCTATATCTCTCAATTTTCCCCCACCTTCCCTATTTCTTCCTTTTCCCTTTCGCTTCCCTGTTCATTCCCCTGTGTTCTCGGGTTTTCTCCCCGTCGCCGCCTCTCCGTTTCCGGCAAGAGAGTGGTGGCGCGTGGGGCACGATTCAGGTATGTGTGTGTGTAAAATAGCATGCGTGTGTGTATAAATCATGTGCGTGTGTGTGAGTTTTGTGGGTATGTTGGTGTATGTTTTTCCGGCCAAGCCGCCGCCCCCTTCCCCCCTGTTTCACCGCGTGTATACGCGTGGTAGTGATGGGTCTGTTTTGATTTATCTGTTGCCTTATACGGGTATTTTGACTGAATTTTTAATTCATTTATTTTGCTGGAAAATACATGACTGATATTCATGAATAAAATAAATTATTTCGTGTGGAAAGATTATAATAATTAATCGGTACAATTTGTGGTGGATGTCCGTTACAAACGGAAACCCGCAAATTTTACCGCCGTCGGCGATAAGCCTCGGCGAGCCGAAGGTGGACGATGATGATTAATTTTGAGTCCTAAATTATAAATAAATAAAATTAGTTGTAAAATAAATTTCGAAACAAAAATGAATAATAATAATTAATAAAGTAAATTTGTATCGGTGAATGGGATTGATGAATTGATTTGTGAATTGCTTGGTGTTGCGTTTGTTGTTGTGATTGACGTCGATTTTATTTCGACGGGTAGGCCGATAAACAAAGGAGACGCTACCCGATTTTCGAGAAATTAATTCTGAAAATACGGGAGCGTAACCCGCAATTATCAGAGATGTCGAACGAAAGTATATAATTATATATATGAATCTAGTTACATATTAAGACAAAATATTTTATAATCACTATACTATTTTCAAAACAACAAGTATACGTACTTTCCGAAAACAGACACCGAACCGAATTTCGAAGATGTGAACCATAATTGCTATGTGTATTTCATTAATACGTATAAATATGAGTTGGGTTATGAAATTGTATGGGTAGAAGTGATAGTGGTATTATGTTAAGCGAGACGATTATCTAAATTAGGGTATTTCAACCCTGTAGGTCCTAATCGGAAGACCGAGAGGTGATGTTGAACTAAGAATAGCCTAGTGGTCAATCGTCAGACTCGATGAGATTCCAATCGAGGGACATGAAGGATAGAATCCGTATCCAGAATAGGCTAGTGGTTTGATTATAAAGCGGAATATTTAAGTCGAACCAAAACCAACCAGTAATGGTGATTAAAGCATATAAAGGCAAGTAATCCTTAGTTTTCTCGTAAAATACTGCAAATATCTCTTCATTCTTATTCTAAGTTCAGAATAGTTAACTGTTTTATATTTTGCTGCAATTACTCTTATTATGCATGTTCCTTTCATTATTGTTCCTATGTTATAGATTGTTCCTATGTTATCGATTGCGCTCTTGAGCAAATACCCATTCTTTCGGGTTATTTGCGAACCCTGATGTGGGATGTTTTGAAATCAAAACGATTTGACATCAAAATACTCTACGGCCTGGATGGTTATTGTGAGGACCAGTGATGAGCTGGATCCTATGGGTCGGGGATGGACCGGACCCTTGGGCGATAGTGCCTAGGTACCTGAATGGATCTATACGGTTAGGTATATATCTACACTATATCCTGACTGATCAACAAGATATAAGTGTGAACTAGTGTCCAGTCTAATTTGTTGTTGATCGCCATTAATGACATTCTTTCTCGAAAGATTTATGATTCCAAAACCGGACAAAACCCTGATTCAGGAGATGAATCTGGGAATCGCATATCACTTTTGGATTTATAATTGAAGGCTGGTAACAACCAATGTTTATTCGCTCAACTCCCTCAAATAAATAGAATTGTTTAAAATTGTTTAAAGATTTTGTCCGGAAATTTTCCTTTGATATTAATGCTTGAAACTAAAATTATATACTTGGTTGGCATTTTTGGCTCACTCTTGCTTTGTAAATTCTTATTTCTTTCAAAAGAAGATAAAGATAAAAGTGAATAGCTTTTGTTAGACAGCAGAAGTTAGAGAGATCTCCGTTGCGAGAAGACGAAGATGTTAGAAAAATAAGACAAGGACATTAATGTAAATGTATTTAAACTTGTATTGTAGTTGTTGTGAATTGTAGAAGGTTAGATTCTTGTTTCATACCATAACCTGTAAATGATCCAGATTTCAGGGGTTATTTATTTCTTACTTTATTTTACTTAAAGATTGTTTAGTGACACCAAATCTTGACCCCGGATTTGGGCTGATACATTGGTAGCTCTGTCAAGTTGTGATATTAAAATTTCCATTTTTTTATATAGTGCATAGTTTAATTGATGATATGACGCCACAAGGCCATTTTGTGCCAGAATTTTGTTTTCTAGAATTTCATTTCCTTCAAAAATATCAGCTTTGAAATCTTTTCAGTTTTATTCATTTGATTTTGAATTTCTTTGATATTCTTTTATTCTAACTGAGATGAACAACCCTAACTATAGGGGACACAGGGTATACCTGTCTGTGTGATAGGAGTTGGATGGGACACCATCACTTGTGTGTGTTATGACTAAAAGAAGGTTAGCAACCATTAGCGGTGTCTTAATTTGGGCACACAAAACCAAGTTCATTTGATCATATTGATCTCTCAATTATTCTTTCATTTCAGCAATACTTTCTTAAAAAAATCAGATTTTTGGTAACCACAATGGTGGGACACCCGTTATGATATGAAATTCTTTATCTTTGAAATTTCATGATTTTATTATCTCAAATATGCGAAAGTATGCTAATCAAATTAAGCTGAGTTATCTTGGTCGAGTCAAAGTAAGGCTATGTGATGGGATTACCAATAGCAATAGTGGATTGCAATGCGATTAAAGTATCAGTGGCGTATAACAAAGTCAGTCTATTTCTTTATTTCTCTCTCTATTTATCTCTATCTCTCTTTCTATTTCTTTCTCTTTATCTTTTTATGTTAGGTCACACACACTATAGAAGGGGGTTGAATACAGTGTCTAGCACAATCAAATTGAATTAAGAACACAAGTATGAAACAAAAAATAATCTTATTAATAAAACAATATTACAATGGAACCGTCCTCTCTCAGTGATGAACAAATATCACGAGAGCTTCTAGGGTTACAATGAATAATATTCTAGATTAAGATAACACATATAGTGTAAACCCTATGTTGTGTTTATATAGACACACAGTTACAAGATAATCTTCTAATTGATATCGAACATAAGTCTGCATCCTAAAATATATCAACTAGTTATCTTTTCTTCCAAGTATTCCATTCTTCATAGAATTCTTCTTCATGTATATCTCTTCTTGTTTTAATCTCAATCTTCTTTCCTTTCAATCAGCCGCCTACCTTATCTGAAAGTCTCCTTAAGTCCTGATATTATCTCCTGATAAATATCTTCTGATATCTTAAGTTCTGATAACTTAAGTTCTGATATCTTAAGTCCTGACTTCAGTATAAGTACTGATTTCCAGTTAAGTCCTAATTTGTCCTGTTAGTTAAGATCTGAAAACTAAACACAAATCATTATT